>NW_015113128.1:0-23703 GCF_001443285.1 Poecilia latipinna | reverse complement strand
TTCTGGTTCTGGGGATGCAGAGCAGAACCAGAACCAGAAGACCTCTGGAAGGTTGAAACAACAGCAGCAGACCTTTAATGTATTGTGGCCCTAAACCGTTCAGTGATTTACAAACTAACAGAAGAAACTTAAAGTCTATTCTCTGAGCTACAGGGAGCCAGTGGAAGGACTTTACCAATGGTGACTCAAGTTCTCACTAACAGAAGGAAGACAGAGCTCATCACCCCAGCTTTAGTCGGCCACAACATGTTGAACTAAAAAATGTTGAACATTGTGGTTGTCGGGTGAAGATTTCCAAGTAAGACGTGCGCTTCGTGATGTCTATAGCTGCTCATCCTGGCAGGGTCATGGGGGTCGGGTTGTTGGGGTGTCGACAGGTCTCCAGTATGTCACAGGATGCAATACAAATACGTTTAAGACACCATAAATACACACACTCATATGGTGGCAATTTGGACAGACCAGTTAATCCAGAGTATCTGGAATAATATGCATGCACAAGGAAAAACATGCAAACACCAGGCAGAAAGATGTCAGGCCTGGATTCGAGCCCTGGTCCTTCTTGCTGCAAGGCAACCGTCCTGAAAACTGTGTTTTAACTGTATTAAACTGCATTATATTAATCGGTTAATATTAGTTATTCTACAGCCATATCAGTGTCCTGACAACTGGGGGTTTGATATAACAACCAGATTATTTCTGATTTTTTTTCTTTTTACCAATCATGATTACAGAAAACAGCTTTGAAGACTTTTACTCTCAATAATTATTATTATTTCTTTTTTATATTCAGCGATGTCTAAGATCAGGAGTCAACCTGAGACATAAAATATGGCCTAATAAATTATCCCATTTCACAACTGTGATGCGACAAGAGCGATGTCTGTTTTGGATTTTCTCAAGGAGAGTTCATTCCTCTCACAGTTACGACTCGCCGGAACTTGAGAGAGCAGGACTCTTTGGAGAAGAACTGGACTGATTCTCAGCGATTCAGTCCTCGGTTCAGATGAGCTTTTCAGTTCATTTGTAGATCAATACATAGAACTGCAACGAGTCTTTGAAGCGTGACAGCATGTGGTGACAGTGGAAAGTAAAAACTTGTAGTGGAAATAAATAGATTAACTGTATTATTATTATTATTATTATTATTTTACTATTGTCTTTTCAGGTTCAAAATCATACAAAAAGAAAGAGAGAAAAAAAATACACGTTAAATATCATATAGAGGATAGAAAAGGAAAGGAGAGAAAGTCAATAAGCTCCATATTTTTCCCACCATTAAACTGATTTAGGTCTGCAGAACGTTACGGTGCCTTGCTACACCTGATGGGTTGAGTCATCAGTGATGCAAAGGGCTAAGCCTGCAATTTTATGACGGTTCTGGAGCAGAAAACGCACAGCAGCGGTGTGTTTGCTGATCCAATAACCCAGAGAGAAAGTTAGCGACATAAAATAAGCTGCTCAAACACAAAAACGACTGAAAATCCAGAAAAAAAAAAAAAAAAAAAAAAAAAGCCTGGATTATAAAAAAAACCCAAAACATAATGGCAATCTGTAAATCTGCAGCAAGCAGTGCATTGAACTGGACGCAGTTGTCCTTAAAACAACAGGCTGGTGGAGGCAAACTGTTGGTGGCACAAGTGTCGGGTTTGGAGGGAAACTCACAGAAAGAAAAGATGTTGCTGATTTTAAACATACAAGAGAAACTCAGAGCTGAAGACATCCTTTCCTGGGTCGTAAAGGTGTCACCGTGAATCTGCCTCGACCCAAAATGGCTCCAAACGGCGTGTGTTCATCTGCCAGAAACCCAGCCCGGCCGAGCTCCTGTGTCTGAACCGTGATTTACAGGCCAATAAAGTGAATCATTGTAAATAAAACTGAAAACGAATTAAACTCTTGCCTTTGTTTAGTTGTCGAGTCTTGCGCTCTCTCTCTTTTTTTTGTTTTTTTTGTCCTAAATGAATCCAGACCTTGTTTGGATCACGCTGGCCGGAAAGAAAAGCCAGACAAAGAGTGCCGGAGAGACGAGAGTTGGTGGGTGCAGCTCTGCTGGCTGCCGGTTGGCCTGGCTCCATGCAGAGAGCCTGACATTAAATCATGCATTTTGCTTGTTTGCGTGCCTGCGTGTGTACGAGTGTGCGCGTATTGATTGGCTTACACAGCTTTATTGCGCTCCGCTGTAAATGTCATGTTTTTACAGGCTACTGTTTGATATGAACCTGATTAAAGTATTTGCTCGCTAACACAGATTGCATGCAGCAAATGACTACAAACAGACGATTAGTCAGCAATTAGAAACCGGCTAAATGACTATATGGCTGCCTGATCAAGCAGAGCAAACACCAGGTTTCCTTCCTCTCCTCCTCTCCGTCGCCCTGCACCTCACCCTCTTCTCTGTGTCTAAGTAATTTGCTGTTTGAGTCCCAGTTTGAAAGTTTTTCTAGCATGTTTTATTTGAACCGGTTGTGTTGAAACTGCAGCACCAACCTGAAAGCGTGCGCCGTGATCAGCCTCGTTCCCATTCCTGAGGAATAACGGCTGACGGAGGAAAGCAACAGATTTCAATAAGCAGCTTTTTAACTGAGAATTTACCTGCATCACTGAATCAAAACTAAAATGTTGATATTCAATTAGACGGCTACGTGTGGTGGAAACGTGGTGTTAGACGATACCGATGAATCGGGAAAAGTGACTGATGATCTTTTGATTCTTTTAGTAATCAGGCGATATGTGACGTCTTTGGTTCTTAATCTCATTTTGCACTAAACGTTCAATGATTTTTGCACAATAAAGCCGCATTACGAGAACAAACTGTTGGAATTTAACCAATAAAAATTGTGTAGTGATGTGCATGTCTTTTATTTGAGTACATTCTAATCAATGCTATAATATCTGAGTAGAAGTTATGTGTGTTTGATGGGTGAGAGAGCTAATCTACCAATTTTCTAAAATGTACTCAACAAAGTTAGTTCAATTCTAGTTATTATGGTTAATTTGATCATCTCATTTGTAAATAATATTACAAAGGGTTCATGATTGAGCAATCAAAATGTACTTAAATAGTAACAAACGTTTTTTTTCCTAGTAAAAAAAAAAAATTTTTTTTTACCCATCACTTACAGCTAAGAGGCGTCATCTATTGATAACTGCCTTAAAATATCCTAACAACTGCTGATTTAAATGGATCACATCCAACATGTGTAAATTGTAATTTATCATGACTGGGTTTGACTTTCTGTTTTCAACACAATCTTTGGTACGTGTAAAATATGCATCCTCTGGCGTTAGGGGGATACGCGTAGTGGACTGGCTGCTTTTAGAAACTTCATGAAACAGTCAGTGGGTTAAGAAGTTAAGTCTGATAGCAAGTGCTAATTTTAAAGTGATGCACATTTAAAATCCAACACGGAAACTTTCTCAGCTTTGGCAGTTTTGATGTCGTCATTCAGTCATATTACAGATCTTGTAAACATATCAGCCTTACAGTTTCCTGCTAGGCCGCCGCACATGATGGATGAGAATAACAGGCTGAACCAACATCGCAAGTTAAATTCTTAACCATAATTTAGATAAACTTTTAAATAATTTCAGCAGTGGCTTTATCGTGAAGGTACCTTAAATTCTTCTGAGCTCTCTCTTCTTATGCTTAAAACTAGCAAAATATACTTTACTGAAAAAAATTAACATTTTGCTGATTCATAACCTTATTTTATGCAGTTACGTTCCAATGAGACGATGTTAAAAAGTATTAATTTCAAGAGAGATGTGTTTAAGCCATGATGCTATTATTTACAGAGGTGGGAACAAATAAAGTAATGGACAGAAAAGTCTCATTTATACAACAATAGTGAAAGTGAAATTTATCTAAATGCATTTAGATAATGTATTTCCAGAGATCCAGCAGATCTCTGTCCCTCTCCATGCGCCTTGTGAGTCGGTGGAGTTGTGCCAGAAACTTTTAGATCTCCGTCATTTTGTTCATGTAACATCCAATATAATTCAACTGTAATATGTTATTTTTTTTTTTTTTTTTTTTACTGGTATTTGTTGTGTGTGTGTGTTCCCTGTCCATTCACCTTCTTACTCGTTTTACGGGAGTCCGCATAAAACACATCCTCACACACACGCATGCTGTGTATGTAGAAGAATGGCAGCAAGGCTGAAGGAGGTCAAATTATTTATATGTCAATATTTTTGCTGCATTTTGTTGCATGAGAACACGTCAATAAAAATGTCGCTCACAGTTTGTTTTCAGAAACGCCTCTTTATCTCATACTTTTGGCTTTCTAATGAGCCTTTTGTTTAGAAATATTTGATAACTTTAACAAATGAATAAAGATTTTTCTGGGGGTTTTTTTGTATATATACTTGCTATTTCTTTAAAATAAATGAATGTAAAAGTAAAACCGCGGGCCCCGTTAGGAAAGTCTGACACCGTGGATCCCAGGAATTATTCATCCTCACAGAAATAAAAATGTGATAAGGCAGAATTGAGCAAATTCAAATAACAATTACAGTAAATTACATGTTTTTATTATATAAAAAAGCCTCACAGGTTATCTGCATTTGTTAACGTAGCAGTTTGACTCAATTGTAGAATGACACCGACACCCAGTGGCCAAAAAGTATAACTACAAAAGCAGTATGAATTTTCTCCTACAGGAGGAAGAAGTGGGAGAATAAACGGGTTTTCTGTTCAAACTGGACTTTAAAATCCTTCTCCTCATGTCTACTGGGTCTATAGATCTCTTTCAAGCAGACACACAAACAGAATTTTACTCAATTAAGAAGAAGATTTATTTCATGCTTGTAATACTCATAATTTTAAACATATGGAGGAAAGCAAAGCAAACAGGTAGTCTTGTTCTGCTCTTGTTTCCTCCACATACATCAAAGGACATGATTTTCAACACGATGGATAGCCACATAAGTTTTTTTTATATGAAGCAGTTTGACTTAAAAAATTTAAAACTTTAGTCATTAAACTGAGATTCTGGTAGGTTTGTATAATCAGCCATGCAGATGGTTTGTGATGGAAGGAGAGCTGCCATCTTTATTTTACTAAGAGCAAACAGGTTGAGATAATGACTATTCAAAATCACCGCAAACAAAGCTTAATAAAAATAGTGCATAGTTTTTTAAAAATGTCTTCTCTATAAAATCTGGAGAGTGAAACCTGTGGCCTTCAGAACTCGCCAATCATCTGTCTGTAAAAATGTTTCAGTAGCTAGCTTTTGTTAAAAAATGAATTTTTCACATATTTTTTAAAAGCTGTCACTATGTCCTGATGGAAGAATAGAAGACAGATAAAATGCGGGGGGAAAAATATCAAGCTCCAGTGCAGAAATACACTGAATACACAGAATGTCTCATCAGTGTCAATCAGGCTCGTGTATACAACTCTCTTCTACAATTACTCTGATTTTTTTTTTGTCTCTTGCTTCTGTTCTGCAGAAGTTACACATTACAAATACTTGTGACGTTTTCAGTGCAGCTTAGATTTTGATCCCATATGTTGAAATGGCCTAGTCAAAGTTCAAAGCCTAAAATCATTTTAGAAAGGTTTGGCGTTTTTGCTGTTCCCACGTGCTGTCCTTCCGATCCGACTGAGCTTGAGTCAGGATGTTTGGTCTCTACAGGTATGAAGACGATGGAAACACACTAGAGCTTTTGTTGCCATGGCTGCAGCAAAATTTGACACAGAGTGTCTCAGTACAAACACAAGCTGTACATCTCAGGCTTTTATTAGCTAAACAGTTTTCCCGTTATTCTTCCACTTCACACTTCTGCACTACTTTAGTCTAACATTCCAATGAAATTCATTGACGCTTCTTGATTGCAATTCAAATCATTTTTGTCTTCCACATTGTTTCACAAATGTAATACGATCATTCGGAAGCACCAGCCTTAAAATTGACAACACTTGTTGCTGTTTTGAGGATGAACTTTTCTATTTGTGTAGCCATGTAGGATTTAAATCGCTAGCTTCATGATGGACATTTTTTAAATGCAGCATGCTTGTGGACAAATACGGTAACCAGGTATAACCTCAGTGTATGAACAAAACCGCTTTGACCAGCAGGGACTAGAAACCCCCTGGAATTCAGCACAGACATATGTGGATGTTTAAAATCCAATGTAGAAGAGTATTATCAGGCATTTAAAAAAAGCCTGATAATAACTAAATCCCACTGACCTTTAAGGAACACAGAGAATGGCTTTGTGAAACATATCGCCGGCTGGTAAGTGACACCAGAAAGCGCTCTTGAAATGAGCTCGTTCACATTTGTGTGAAAGGCCTGGCCTCCACATGGCTGACACCGCTGCGTGTGTGACCGCGCATGTGGCGTTAGCGCCGAGGACTCGGAAGGAAAAGGATTCCTGGCGGCTCGGTGAATATGAATGTCTGCCCGCCTGCATGAATAATATCCTGAGCAAATGTCAGCGTATGTGGGGTTAGAATATAAATAAACCTGCATGCCTGGAGATCATAAAGCTGATGTCTGCCACAGCGCTGCTGGATTTATTATTGTCTCCATCGTCAGAAGGATTTAGCTTTTAGTGTCGTTGAAACTTTTTGTGACAAAAAGTTTTTTTTTTTTTTTAATATAGTCATTCTACCCTGCAATTGACTAAAGACAGAAATCAGAAGCTAGTAGGAGAGACTCCAGGGTCGACTGCACCGCTGACCATGACAGCTCCATCAGACACTGAAAAACGGAACCAGTGTGTTAGCGCCATCTACAGGATATATATATATATATATATATATATATATATATATATATATACATATATATATATATATGTATATATATATATATATATATATATATATAAACACCAACATAGTTGTCAATAATGATGATGACCAGGTGTTTCACATGCAGATAGAGGTTGGGTTAGCTGTATAAACCAGCAGTTATATGTATCTTCATATACAGTCTCATAACATCCGCCCACCTTCCGTTTTGTAAGAAATAATGATGTGTGAATGTGATGAGATCGTTCTTTTCTGCTTAAATTTAGTGGATTCCTGAAGTAATTATATGTTATATAAGATAAAATAATGTTACTCTGTCTGTCTGCCGGATTCGGGAAGATAAACTCACAAGTTTTTCACCATATCCATACATTTGTATTTTCTGAATCAAGTTGAAAAAGATGAATTAAATCAAGTCTGTCACGTTCACACCACTTTGTGAAACGGCGACAAGAAGAAAGCCAGTGTTGGGAAAAATGTGAAAGAAGATGTTTGGCTTAAGTGTATGATCAAACCTGTGGATCTAAGCCAACACCTGGCATCACCCTGAACACACCATCCGTAACATGAGACAACAAAAACATGGTGGTTTCACATCTCATATCATTTTTCTATTCTCCAGCCTGGTAATCTGAGGTGGCCACAGATTAGAGCTACGCAAGAAATGACTCAAGTAATTTAAGTTTTGAGTCGTTCATCACATCATCTGATTTAATATTTCAGAAGAATATAATCAGACAGAAAAATGTTGGTTATGTCCACATACTGGAATTTCAAAGACTACGATGAAAAAAGAAACACAAATAAATAGTATGATTACATTCAAGAAGAATCAACTTTTTTTTCCCCAAATATCTATATTTTTAAATGCACAACTTATGGAACTAACAATTACAGTAGGCAAGCTGAAAACACATATACACGCACCACTAGATGTCGCCATCGTCCTATCTACATCCCTTTGCCCTGCAATATAAAAGCTTATAGAAGTTCAACATCTGGGTTAATATTACAGCTAAGATGAAATCTAACTGTTGTTTTCTTAGATTCGCCGTCTCTAATTCTTTATAATTATAATATGTATGTGATAAAATGTATCCAAATTCAGTGAGGACACACATCGTGTCTTTGGGACATTCATCACTGTTTGTTCTTTTCATCCCAGATTTCCTCAGATTTTGTAAAAAAAAAAAAAAATATTCACACCCGCAAAGTTACAAACTTTAATATATTTAATTTATATTTTAAATTATAGGTAGAAATTGGGTATGTGTCAGGAAACGAATTAAAATGATCTCTGTCATTTCTGATCAACTACAATGGTCTGATATTTGTTCAGAATTAGGCTGGGACCTGGATGATGGTTACAAACACTGAAGGGTTAACTAGGGTGCATCTACACAACTCATCCTGAGCATGCCGTTCAAACTAGTTTGGACTAAAGAAAACAAAATGAATTTCAAAAATATGCAAAAGTTAGCAGAATGTCTGTACATACTCGTTACCATGTCAGAAAATGTGAAATATGTTTTTAAGAAATCATAAATGATATTTTTTTTTCTATTCTCTGGGAGATTTTACTGAAAAATAAATCAAATGTATCACAAGGCCCCTGTTAGTCTCTTCACAAAAACTCTTAATGTTGCAGATGAAAGAATGTTTATAAAATGACTATATGAAAAACAAAACTATTATAATTTTCCGGTTTTGACAACTGCTACAAGTGCTGTACCAACTAGGTATAGAGTAGGTATGACGTTTCATTAGGACAATGATCACAATGTGTTTTATGTGTCAATCAAAATTATACCTCCACAGTTTACTATAAATTTCCTCATTTTTATTTGGCAAACGAGGAAAAAGGTGATTTCAACTCATTTGAAAAAACAGAGTTATATTATAAAAGTTAAGAGTGTCACCTCTTGGCAGGGGGAAACCAGGTTGAAGTGGCTAAAGACTCCCATACATATTAGTGAGGGCATAAATCATTGTCAGTCCATTTTTTTCCTCTTTAATTGAATGGCAACCCGTGCAGAGATGTCTCCAATCTCTAGCCTTCTGGCAGCCGCTATAGATTCCAGTCCCATCATGCTGAAGACAACTTTCTGGAGACACTTTCCTTGAAGTAGCTGTCACAACTTTCCACTTTGAGAAGAAAAGACAGCAGAAACTCACTCAGGAATTTATACAACAGTGCACAAGGTCCAGGTTAAATGACCAGTGCAGCATAAAGGCAGCAAACAGCGCACATGAACCTTCTCTAGTTCAGCCAGTTTTCATCTTTATCTGTTTTTACAAATAGATCATAAGAGAAGGCACAAAAAAGGGCAACATTCTGCCATCAGTGGTAAAATTATGACCACCGGGAAGAGAATAATGGATTATTCATTCACCATCGCATGTTATTGGGTGACATACATACATTTTGTCATCAGAACTGATGTTTGAATATCTCCCAACACTGGAGCTCTTGTGGAGGGTTCCCATTGGTCTGTGTCAAAAGCGGATGATGGCGAGCCAGCAACAAGGTAATGTGCGATATTTACCGCTGCGTTTGGGCAGTGAAAGCTGACAACGTGTGGTACAATTCAACAGACAAGCTACTGTAGCTCAAACTGCTGAACAAGTCAACGCTGAGTCCAGTAGAAAGGTTTCAGAATACACAGGCCGCCATTGTATGTTGCAAACCAGTCAAAGTGACCCCTGTTTGCCTTCGAAAGCGTCAACAATGCGTCAGAGCTGGAACATAAATCAGTGGACGGAGGCAGCCTGCTCTGATGAACTACCTCATCGCATGAATAGCCGGACGAGTGTGGGGAAACCCATCGCATCGGGACGAAACATTGGAAGAAGGCTGAGGCACTGTGAGGTTTTGGACAGTTTTCTGCTGGGAAACCTCGGGTTCTGCCACCTGTGAGGCTCTTACTTTGACGTATCCCCAAACATTGTTGCCAACCGTGTACCCTTTTTCATGTGGCATCAGTGGGATGACAAGTTTGATCCATGAAGATCCTCGCAATCTCCAAGACTTAAAGGATATTTGTGCCAGATGCTAAATCACAACATTGGGGGATTGAGTCGAGTCTGTGCCTGGGCACGTCAGGGCGGTTACCCACAGCAAGTCAAGATCCAACAAACTGTTAGGCATGTGGTCACTGAACTAGTAATTTTATAAATGTCGATGCTTTAAAAAGATGTTCTGAGTGATGGTAGTAAATACCAGAAACATCCTGGGTTTACCTAATGGTGATATTCACACGCTTAGTGGGTAGAAAGTATCTCTCATCCCTAAACTCTCATTCCTTGTTTTCTTTTACCTTTCATGTTGACTCGTTGCTCTGTCAGTACGTTGTTTATGCATCATTAAGCCCGAGTGTCACAGGACGTATTTACTGTGTTTACAGCAACTGCAACAGCGACTGATTGCAGTAGACCTTTCTAGTATGATTGCAACGAAGAGTGAAATCCCTCACCCTGGGATACCATTTGAAAATAATTTGACAAGTAAACACAAGTCATTTATTCCTCTGGGCTGTTGGATGATTTTTTTTTTTTTTTTTTTGGTCACAGCCGCAGCTACTGAATTGGTAGCATAAGTCTTTCTCAGTTTCTTTCCTAATATCCCCCCACCTTCTGTGAGCTTAATTACAGAAGCAGTGCCTTCCGCAGGAGGGTCGGACACAGGTGTAAGTCATCAACCTACCTCCTACTGAAATATCCGTCTGCAAAAACCACATGGTAACAAATATTTGCAATGCAAATACGCATTTGGACACATGGGTGAAAGTCTTGAGAAGTACAAGGAAGAAAAGTAGAACCTTTATCAATTGTACAGTTTTATGTAACCATGATAATTCTTTTAATTGCCCCCTTAATTGCCTGAGATATGAGTATGTATCCTGCGTGTCTTTAACTGAAAATCACCATCAGGTGATCCTGTGAGGATTAAGCAGGCATGGAAAATGGATGGATGGTTTTAGAAATGCTTTGGCTGTTCCCTGGTTGTCTTTATTTATAAAACCAAAAAGGCAGAAGAGGAAAAGTTTTGTGTGGAAAAACTAGATAGTCTGTAGACCTGAACATCCCTTGTAGGAGCAATACCTTCTACTTGTTTTCAATATGACTTAATTCATCTCTCATTGTTCTGGAGGAATTTTGGTTCACCCCTCTGCTTATGATATTGCTTCAGTCATTAAGCATTCGGCTGTTGAGGAAGTTTTGGACAGTCCTTGTTAAATAGGAGTCACATGGTGCAATATTGACATTTTTGCCACTTGTGCCACAAATTCCCCTTGTTAACTCATCAGTTTTGTTCCAAGTTCATTTACAGTAATGACTGCCTTTTGCTCTCTAAGGATTATCTTGAGGATTTTCTTTTGGCATCAGTTGATATCTTTCTTGTCTTATGTATAATAATGTTAGCCCTTATAATTGCCCATTGATTGGTTATAAAACCAAACAGACTGTTAGACTGGTAACCATGGTTTCATGAATATAGTCAACACACAAGTGCTGAGGTTACTCAGAAGGCCCCAAAGGTCCCCAGATGGCTAAAATGAAGAACTACCAGATGCCCACTTGTATTAATAGGCTTTGATTGTATCCGTCCAAAGGGATCAGTTAGTGTGCTATTCCATCTCCTAGAACAGCTTATCCTCTGAGAAGCTGGCCAGTTCAGACCCACGTTGACCCACATTCCTAGAACCATGGTTACTGTTGAGATTAACAGTAACAGTAACTAACTTTTAGCTAGTTGCTAAAAGAGATAGAAGAGATAGCTAAAGCTAAAGGAAATTACATGTTAGGAAAAGCAAATGAAAGCTAGAGTTAAAGGATATGACACGCTAGGGAACGCCCTCTTTAGGGTGTAGCTTAGACAGAGGCTAACAAAGAAAGTTACCAAGTGTTGCTCGTTGCCATTTTGTCCTGCTAGCTCCTAAAGGTAGCATGAGAAATGGACCAGCTGTATTTTGGTATTAATAAATGGAATTTATGAATTCAACTCACTGACTCTTCTTCATACATGAAGAACTCGGCACGGAGAACGGATAGTTCTCCACATTACCTGTTTAATCAGTCTGCTATGTTGTATGTCTTGGTTTTACAGGCTTCACTCTCTCTCTCCCTCCCTCCCTGACCTGTTTGGTTTGTAATCGCCCCACATCAATGAATCTCTGCCATTAGAGCCTCAAATATGATCTGTCTGGTCTTCTTTGCTCTGTCTCGAATCTTCCTCTGAAGATCTCTTCTTACTTCCCCTCATCTATCACTCCTGACATTATGTTCACTGTGTTGCATTTGCATTCCTTTTCCTGCAATGCTGCAAGGAAGCATTGCAGGAAAAGGATATCATCTTATGCTTGATATCATCAAGCATAAGATTAAGTCACCTCAGTTTTCTTGTAATAATTCTGGCTTATGCACATGTTTGTCAATGTGTGAAGCTGCTTGTGGGCATGGCCAGCACCTTCAACCTCACACACACCTGGGTGCAGTTCTCCCATCAAGACCTCTGGGCATCATGTTGGTGGGTTTTGTTAATCATTTCCTATATGATTAGTTTGATTCCCTCGTGCTATCTCCTGAGTTACTCGCTGATCTCGAGCTAGCTTAAATTTGTGAGAGAACTTACCCAGAAACCTACCTTGTTCTCCCTCTATAGCTCTGCTGTCCTCTATAGTTCTGCCCGCTGTCCAACACTCATCGTCTCCACTGGGAGAAAAAAAAAAATCTGGCCTTCTCTCAATACCTCACAACACCAATAGGATCCGTGTCTCCTTCTCCAGAGTAAAGCCCCTTGTGAGGAACAGTAAGCCTGATATCTTTTGGAAACATTTGCTTTAAACCTATAACTCTGTGGACTCTGCTAAAGACAGGCCTGTGGATTCAGCTGCACATTATTGCACATTCCACTGTTTTAATCTTGTGTCCCTAATCTCGTTTCATTTCTGCATGTGGGTCAGGAAACTTAATATGGATGTGACATTTCTTCTTCCTAACGAGTTCTTCATTTCAGCTTCCACTCCACCCTCTTCATTACAGAAATGATGTTATCATTCGAGTCGCTTCATAAACATACCGGTGAAAAAGGTGAACCGGGCCCTTGTTTTCATGGCTTTGATGTCAGTTTTTGTATTTTTGATAACTCTCGGAATAATTGGATCAGTTCAGAGGAATAACTCAGTAGCATTAATTAGAATAAAAAAAGGTCTTATTGGATATGTTAGGTCTTATTTTTTTATTTCTTGACACTATTGTCCTTCATTGAATACTAAGTGGACAGGATATAAGGAGGACAGAGAAGGGGAAAGACATGCAGCAAATGGCCCAAGACCGAGAATTGAACCCAGGACAATTCCATCGTGGGCTATGGCTTCTGCACATCGTGCTAACGCTCTACCTAGTGAGCCACCCAGCATAATAAAGATGTTACATTTGTTTTGGACTGAAATGCAGCACCCATTTTTGCAGTAAAGCCTAATGGATTTCTTTACTGCCTTAGTTACTGCTCTCCCTTCGTCGTTTATCTTTTACCTTATAACATGTTCTACCTTCACGCTCATCGTACCAAAGCAGAGTACGCACCCTAGTGTTTCAGTAGGTGGAGAACCCTTGACTTTATGAGGTCAGACAGACCCTATAGAATCTGCGCATTTAAAAGTGAACAAGCAAAACTTGTATTTGAGTGAAACATGTTTTTCCTTTCATTCAAACTAGATATAAGTGCGAAGGAAAAAGATTTTGCGACTGTCAATTCCTGTGCCATGCAGTCACGACACCGCTAACTCTGACTGAAAGTATAACTCAAAACAAGTAGAACATTAATGCATCAGCCGTGCTAGGTTATTTTTGTCCGCATGTTTGCGTGGCAGTGTGTGCATGTATGTCGGCGGTAGGCTCCCCGTATAGCCCAAATAACCAATATACGGTACACTTTCCTGGAAAACTCATTAACTACAGATCCCTGGTGGTGTCCTCTATCCCACTAACAAGCCCATTTCCTGACAGCCACCCTCCCCCTGTGGTAACCAATCTGTTTGTCTTATTTGGTAACAATATAGGCCTGTCTAGCCTTTTCTTTGAGACATAACCCGTCTTGTTTTTTTTCCACACCTTTTGACAAACCATTTAACATCAGTTATGTAATACTAAATCTGACATGAACTGCAAATGTACAGGCACAGCGTGAGTCTCACCCACTCCCAAACAAAAACTCGCAGTGAAACTAATCTTCCCCAGACTCTCCTTATGCTCCTTATTCTCCCACCAAATGCCGTCAGAGTAGCATCGCAGTTTTTCCTGCAATGATACGATGCCCCAGTTAAGGTCATGGAGATAATAAAGTTTTAATCTAATTCTTATCTGATTTAACCCAAGCTAATGTAATATCACATAATATAATCACAGCATGGCAGTGAGATAGACCTGGCATTCAAATTTCTCTCCAAATGCAATAGAAATTGCATTCAGATGGGGCTTCAGCATCATAAACACAGCACATGCCATCTTCTTTAGACAAGAGGGGGAAAGGGACAAACACATAATCGGTATATAAAGCTACAGATTTTATTTAATGTAACGTACCAGTTCTACTTCAAAGTTGTTTTTCATATTAAGACCACAGTTACTTTATAGCTAGCTGTATTTTCTGTCCTTAATAAAATATTTCAAGTCCTTCTGGACACGTCTTGACAAGGCTGTACGTCAAAGTCCTTCGTCTACAAATGCCAAGGCCTCTGGTGTTGAGATGCATCACATTCCCAACACTACAAAAATAATTTATCATGGTCTATGTTGATATTAGTGCTGTGTTTTTTTTGTTTACCATTTATTGGATGTTGACTGGTTTGGAATCCTTTTGAGAACTATTTATTGGTTCTGGGGAGGAAACTATCTTTGCCAACAAAGTAGTTATTAAAGATACAAATATTTATAATATGTTTATTTGTTCCATACATGTGAACAAATATTGCAACCCTATATAAAACGTATAACTTATTTAAGACAGGAGTGCAACAAGGCAATAAAACCAATAGGATAAACTTCACAGATAGTGTCAGTGTGTTTTTAGTTTTCATTTCCTGTTCCAGAGTTTAGCTTTAGGTTGGTAATGGAAATGATAAACAATATTAATCATGATTTGATAAGATAAAGTGAAATGGGCTGCTGCATCATTCAAAAACCTTTATATTCGCACATAAAACCACTTCTGTTACAAACTCATTATAAGAGAAATCCATACAACAGAAGCATGTCAGTAAGGTTTACAATCTTAGACACTCTGGCCACTGTTACATTACATCATTAAAAGGTATAAAACTACCTCTTAATGACATCATGTAACAGAACCTGAGGAAGAAATAGGGTGCGTTCACACTGCAGCCTGAAGTGACGCAATTCCGATTTTTTTGACGTAATGTGACCTGTATCCGAACAGCACAGGTCGGATTCTTTTTTGAATGTGACCCATATCCGATATGTATCCGATTCAAATGCGACCTAACGTCCAGGTCGCCTTCATCCAAACTGAATGTCACTGATTCTGAACAAATCTCACTATTCTGCGTCCTGATACGCGCAAGCTGGAGGAAAAACAACAACCATGACGGATTATATGAGGATTATGTTGTTAATATGTTGCTCCGGCGGGACAACAACTTCAGATATGTAAGCTAAGCTCCACCGTTAGCCTCCATGTTTACTTCCGCAAACACTGAGCACTTTGTTTTGAAGGGGTGATTTCTTGTTTAACTGTTAGCGCAAAGGCAGCTTAACAGCAATCAAAAGACGAAAGATAAATTGTAACAGTTTATAAAATGTCTTATTAGCAGCCCCATTGATGATGTTTATGATGTAAATAAGTACTGGTTTTAAATGTTGCGTGATCTAAGCTGTGCGGTTGTTTTATATGCTAAAACTAAAGTTAATTTACATCGTGAACTTTAGTTAAGCTAAAAATTAATCAAGTATGCTGCAACTAATGTGACGACTTAATTACAATACCTTTGTTTCTTTATGTGCCATTTGTCTAATCCCTTGCCTATTAAATGTCTTTTTGTCAAACTTAGAACAGCGGTCTTCAGAAACACAATCAAAAAATAAGAAAGACCGTATGGGCCATTTCAAAATTAGTATTTTCTGACATTAAAATATTAAAAATACTTGACTGGAAACCAAAAATGAATTAGTGGTATTTTAATGCAGGGTGATTTACAAAATTGACAGATAAAAAAACGAAATCACGGACAAAACTCATTGGTTTCTGATCAGTGTGAGCAAAGGAACAGACAAGGCACCAGACTTATCAAAGCCTGGCTGTTAGCCTGGTCTGGAGCAGGCTAGCTTCACAGAATAAATCACCATGGTAACTCATGTTTTCTCTTTTGTGATTTAATTAAGCCTGGCTTAATCCACTATCCTGGGTTTGTGAAATAGTCCTCTGGAAACCTTACTCTTAAGTTGTTTGTTTTTTCCTTGATAAAGTTATGGAAGCCATGTTGTTTATGTCTAAACAGAACAGCAGAGAAAGAACCAGTGCTTTGTTTGGCTGTTAGCCTCCCTAAAACATCTCGGGGGAAAAAAATGGCGTCTAGAACCAGCAGGAGATCGACGATGGACACTTGGGCGATCACTTCAAACATCCTGCGAATCCGACCCAACTCATCAAAGGCAGGTTAGGTGAAGCAACTGTTCTGATAGCGCATTCAGAAGACATCTCAAAGTAAGAGCTGTTGCTGGTTTTGATGCTGTTAATGAAAGCCAAAGCGCTTGGCTTTTTCCTGTGCTGGTTTGTTTTGATTCTCTGCTGAGAGTCGGTGAGCTGAAAAGGATTCTGCTGTGTTGAAAATCCTTGTGTCTTGATGTTTTTCTTTTTTGTACTGATTGTGAAGCACCTGCTGTGATTACGTTACCTACAGCGGTATTAATGCAACTAGCATGTTGGAATCTGAAGTTCATGGTTGAAAATGAGTTGTGATGTGAATGAAAGACGGCACTAGTTGTCTTCTTAATCCTGGAAATGTTCTTCAGGTGATAGAAGGCTGATTTTGTAGCTGTCTTAATGTGGCTCTGAATGCTCACGTCTGAGTCCTGCACCATGCCCAGATTTCGAGTTTGATCTGATTTTCAGCTGTAATAACTGAAGCTGTGTGCTGTCTCTAGATTTTTTTCCTCTTTAGGTTTGTTTATGCTTAGCTGGAGAAAGTAATGGCACATCCACACATGTATCTGTTCTAAGCATCCTAGTTTTTGGGTGACTTGCTGACATTGTACTGTAAAGTTCTGTGTTATCTGTTTAGCTAATCTTATCTCCTGCCATAACCTGAGCGACTGGGACCACATAGATATTAGCAGAACATCCTGTTATTCAAATAATCAGAATTATGTTTTCAAGTAAGAAATAAATTTAAGAAATAATTTTAGACACATAAATCATGACCTACTTAAAGCAAAGTTGTGATTTCAGTATTTTTGTTGTTCTTGCATCTATGGACTGCTGTAATGTTTTAAAATACAATCACATAGTAAAACTCATTTGAATTCTTCTTTTAGGTTCTGTCTTGAGGCAAGGTCTTTTCACGAAGGCTTCAGCCTCCGTCCTTGACTTTAGATGCACCTGCTGCACACTCCGGCTTTGTTCACTCCCAAACCGTCAGTCTGATCTGTTTTTCGGTGTCAGAGATGTATCAAAGTGGGTTTTTTTTCTTTCTTTTCTGAATACATTTCTGAATGCTTTGAAAAATCTTTGCATGCTGTCCAGGTCTGAATCTTTGAGGTTGCCTGTCTGAGAGACGTCTCTCGTTGAAAGACGGTCTCGTGGAAGACCGACTTTCTTCTAGCGTTTCTCTACTGTGCTGTCTAAAAGAAAGTAAAAGTGACATGAGAGGGGAAAAGAGGAAGAAGAGATGAAGTGGGATGTGTACTACATTGCCTGCGACTGTGTTTGCTACAACAAACAGAGTCTGAACCGTGATGGGAAGAGACACCTTTCTGAAACAGTAACAGTCCCCATGAATCACACAATGCCCACCTTTATTCCTCTTTCTCTCTCTCAAATCTTATTCTTGCTCTCCAGCTCCCCCTCTGGGACTGACAGTGTTGTTCGCTCTCTCGCAGCTTGTTTCCTCATGGTCACATGCACCTTGCTCTGAGCACTATGAGCAACGTGGGATGTGCGGCTGAGCAATGGACTGCATTTGTCACAGTTTTCACCTTTATACTCAGCTGATGCCACGGACTGTTTGATCTCGAGATACTTCTTTATACGGCGGGCCAAATATTTATCCAACATGTCACAGCTTCTCATTGAATATACGTCTGATAACGGTTGACACAAATTCCACACCATGCATCAGTAGCCATTCAAGCAATCTACACATGCAAAGATGTAAAAAGAAACTGATTTATAAGTTAATTTATGTCTTGACCTGCGTGAAACTGGCAGCCTGTCCAAGGTGTACCTCACCTCTGACCCTTTAACTGCACGCATAAGTAGGTAAAAACGATGGAAATAAAGTGGAAAGTGTTCAACACGTAAAAAAGAAATAGAAGACATCTTTGGACAGTCAAATTAACTGAAATCATTCAGTATTTATAAAGAATCTCATTCTCTACTAATATTTTCTACAGAATATCACCCAGCTTTCTTATGACTGATGGTCTATAAAGTTTTTCTTATTACCAATACATCCCACCAGAACAAGTTTGCAGTTGTTACAAGCACAGAGTGCTCCTAAAACCTCCACAACTTTATTGTTGCAGGCTTTTTTTTTTTCTCTAAACTTGTGAATATTTCACTGAGCACCATTGGGGACATAGCCCAGAATGGGAAAGAACATTGTTTTACCATAAACCACCCACCACCAGGTACACATCGAAAGACTTCTGGCAGAAAGTCACGTCCGACACAAGACTCCACTGCAGAAGAAAAAAGCATGTTAAGTTGGCCAACGAATATTTTCACACAATAACACACAATAATTTCATTTGTTCACAATAAGACACTTTATTTCCCCCATCTTTGTTGTTTATACTTGCATATACAAGTCAGGTTGGATATTATCTGGTGAGATACACTAACAAATGGTCATTGTGTTTCAGGGACATATATATATATATATATATATATATATATATATATATATATATATATATATATATATATATTAGGAGTTCTTAATTTTGTATTTGTAGCAAATAACTTATCGTGGACATTGCAGATACAGGAAATACACAGATCAAAATCCTTGTGACAATAGACATTAAATGTTCCAAATGAGATTTTAGGGCATTTGAATATATGAAATGATGGACTGAATGCAGACTAGTTCTTGTCTAGGATTCTCATGATATGATAAGCTCGAGTAATTGTGCCTTTCTTGTTTCAAACCAACCTAAAACAACTAATCCTGCTGCTAAAATTACATAAGATTAGAGTTATGGGGAAATTCCCCGATACTCGGTTAAAATGCAAGAGAAAACTCTGGTACCGTATCTGACATTTCAGTGAAATTACTTTACGCTGTAACGATATTTGACAGGAAAACTCAATAGTTGTAAACTTGGAAAAACCTTGATCCCAGACACCGACGTATGCCTAAATGGACAACCCAAAATCAAGTCATGCATTGGATACATGCTATGTGTAGCTATTTCCTTTATGACACAATGCATCAAGCTACAAAGCTGCACAAAAATTCAGGAGAAATTGCTTTAACAGCAATACCTTAAAATGCATATCTCTCTTAAAGACTGACCACACTCTTTTGATCAGTTAGCTCAAGCTTTTGAAAGGTCAGTTAATCAAGAGCCTGCCATTAGCAGAACCTGAGTGTTACTAACCCTTCCTGACTTTTATTATCAGATGTTGAAGTCCCTGGTTCTAGAATGCTGTAAAGACCAGGAAAGTTCAGTATTATTATTTGAATGATCATCTTACATGTAAAACCTAGCTAATTTAAGGTGTACTTGACTTTTTTTTCCCTTCCATGTCTGTATTTCTGAGTTTGTTAGCAATGAGGAAGAGCAGATCTAAAATAGAAGCTCCTGCAGCGAGCAATGAACAGAGCTAATAATCAGAGCTGACATGCTAGTTTGTATGTGCCAGGGCAATGGGAAAGCCGCTCCTCGGGGTCTTTTTGTTTGAGTTTCCGTGTGTGTGTGTGTGTGTGTGTGTGTGCAACTGTGTGTGTCTCGTAAGACTGTTTGTGGGCTAAGGCGAGCCTATTCCAAGGGAGAGAAATGGAGGAAAAGAGAGACGTTGATTGATGTGAGGTGATGTGCTCAGAGACCAGACAATCCCTTCTTCAGCCATCAAATTTCTCCAGTGTGCAGCAGTGTAAATGTACTCCAGTGTTCCTGCTACTGTACTGCAGTGTGGATCGCCCAGCACTGACAAGCCAGCTAGAGTGAATGTTAGACATTAAATCAGCGCATTGAGACGCATTTAACAAGTACCTATCTTTATAGAAAACCTCATATCCAACCTTTAAAGCAGAGTTGGACCATATGTGGAGTTTTAGTTATTCGTAGTCGGTATCTTGACTACTAATAACTAATTGACAGCGGTCGGATTATTGTGGAGAATCGGGAGTAATTCTCATGGGGATGGAAAGCCAATAGGCGTTAAGGACAAGACTCATCCTCTGATTGGTTGGTCAAGCCCCACTACTTTCACGTCATGAAGAGTTATCTATGTGGGAACCTAAGAAGCTACCATCTTTCAGTGCTTTCAAAGAAAATGGACACCCCAAAATGGGCTATTAAGTGAAAAACAATGCAATTATATGCTCAATGCTCCCTCTAACCAACCAGCTCCTCTGGAAAATACATAGACTGCAGACTTTAGTCTTATGCAATGTTCTCAACTGAACAACCTTTGTGTTGCCATCCTGATCGCTAAATATCTTATCAGCTGAGCTTCTTTGAATGAACATTTCTTTTGATTTTTGCTTTTAGGTATCTTTTTTTGTTTCTACTGGCATTGTGCTGCATTATTTTTTTTTTTATCCATTTATTTTAGTCTACTATTGGTTATGTTCTGGATTTTCCTCTGTTATCTAATCAGTAACTCCACCAAGCATTTTCAGTTGGAAACATCAGTGATTTGACTATTTTTAGTAAAGCTTCACCATCATTTGTTTAATGGTGGGTTCAGCCCCCCCCCCCCCCTCAACCCCCCGACACCTTCCACTAATAATGTCTTCAACTGCTGCTCAAAGTTTGACTGGATACTAAAGTACTGGGGTCCAGAATGAGTCATCAAGAGGAGCCATAGTCTTCAAGTTCAGACTTGCCATTGTTTGCTCTGGGTTAGGTTACTTGTCTGGTGGCAGATAGGGGAGCATAATGATCGATCCTCTGAGACTTCATTGATCAGCAGAGACAGAGTTATTGTCTCCTTCCGCTCTGATCGACTTTATCTTTTCCCTGCTCCCTCTCTAAACTCTCTGAAGAAAGAATTGATGGTAAGTCTATTCTATTTTGTTCATCCATTGATGGCACCCTTTATTTCAGGAGGTTTGCCGGTTTGTTGGAAAACTTCTCTCTCAACTGTCTGCATTTGTCCGTCAGTGTGGCCATGGTGGCTTTAGACAAACCGTTGTAGAACTTTGCAAGAACTAAAACATTCATACATGCACAGCATTATGAAGACTGAAAAGTGAGGCCAATAACAATCGTTATCTTTACAACCTTACACCTGATAGTTTGTGTGATATATGATAAAAGACAATAACTTGTCCTTGAAGTCCATATGGAAGCAGGAAAAGTTATCAAAAGTGATGTGGCTATGGCCCCACAATCTTTACTGCAACCCTTTCCGGAAAGGGTTACAGTGAGCCCACGTACGCTTTTACAAGGCTTTTTTTGTGTGGTTTCGAGAACTGATGGTCTGACCGTGGCATTTGCCGCGCTCCTCCTGAGCATCGTGCTAACACCGCAGGAGGATTAAGCAAATTTTAATGATTGGACAACCGAGTCGGAGCATCTCCAAAACTACAGCTCTTTTGGTGCGTTTGTTACCTGTAGTGGTCCGTACCTATCAAAACTGTGCAAGGAAACAACAGTTTTGATCCAACGACAGGATCATGAGTGGTCAAGGATTATCAACAAGAGCAACAACTTTATTTATAGCATGGTTTAACACTAACCACAACTGAAACAAAGTCATTAAAATCAAAGATACGTAAGATAAAAGAAAATGTTAAATAAAATGACAAAGTTAAACACAAACCAATGTGAAGGGATTAAAATTCGATACAAAATTTTATAGAAAACGCAGATAAATTCAACACCAATAAAAGTAGAGTGAAATCAAGTCTTAATTGCGTTCAGTTAGTAAAAATAGATATTTGGACGAGCTTTAAGCATGGACGACAGTGAAGGGTCCTGTTGTATGTGCAAAGCAAAGGTTCTGCTTAGAGGTGGGATTGACCAGGAGCAGCTGGTCAGCGGTCCGGAGTGAGTGTAACGGTGGAGAAGCTCAGCCACGTAAAGCAGGGGAAGGCCGTTTAAAACCTTAAAAACAAACAGAAGGACCTTAAAGTGAAGTTTAAAACGCAACCAGTGGCGGGAAGCCAGGACAAGGGTAATGTGCTCTTTTATGTGTTTTTGCTAAAAGGCGTGCAGCAGCATGAGAACCGGCTGATCCCGGAAGCGAATCGCAGTGAGACGAAAGTGGTGAAATGAAGGCATGAACAACTGTTTCCAACTAACAGATAGAAAGAGTAGATTTTATGTCAGCTATTTTTCTTAAATGCTAAAAATTAGATTTAACTGTGGAGCATTTTTGTCTGTCTGCCAGCCATATTAAACCCAAGATTTGCAACAGTAACAAAGTACATTTACTTGAGTTTCTTTACTTTTCTTGGCTCAACATTGCTTTGTAGTCAGCTGTTGCTGTTTTTCTAAACTAAAATGCAATTGGCCACATGCTGCGCTCCTCGCAAGAAGGGGAGCCAATCTGTACTTTTGAATTGAGTATTTTAAAAAATAAGCACTTTAGCATTTTAACTTGAATAAACCTTTCACCTAGCAACTTTTACTTGTATTGAATAAGATTTGACCTTAAGTATCAATGCACCTGCTCAAGTACGAGAGCTGAGTACGTTGTCCATCACTGCTGATACGGGAAGACCCGCATTGTTCTTTGTTTTAATTTAAAAGGTGAAAGAAGGTGACAATGTTCAAGTGGATTATAATTTACTTTTCAGTCTTTCCATAAAGCTGCTTGGAGTTGGCAGCTGTCACCTTCTCATAATTTGTACCTATATTTCTTGTTCAGGGTCACAAAATGTTGGAGCCTTTCCAAGAAGTCAATGAAGAAAAGGTGGACCACACCCTGGACACTTGAAGTTGTGTAGTTAAAATATATGAGAAAGCAGTTTTGTTTTGTTTTGCCAACGTAATCCCTTACGGAAACGTCTTCTGGCAAATTTTGCTTGTTCTAAGGTTAGACCAGTAAGTCCTCGCACCCCTCCAAGGTTTACTTTCAGTCAGAAAAAAAAAAAAAACATTTCTCTTTATGGTCAGTCAAGCCTGAAGCAAGAAGAAGAAGATGAGCAATGCAAGAATTTGCAGTGGCACTATGCAGCCTCGTGCTGCAGCAGTGCTTTTTAAGACGGCTACTTTGGGTTTTTATGGAAGGTTAGTAATGTTGTTTTTCTCCAAAATGTCCAGCAGCTATGGGAATGGTTTTCACATACTCTGACCCCTTTGTGTATGTTCTCGTTTTTGATGCTATTTTCTTAACACACTGGTATGCAGTTGGTGAACTAACGAGAAGGCACTTTTCCCCTCCTCTCTCGCCTATGTCGACTCATCAGTAGCCATGAGCTGGTATGAAATTCTCGCAGTGTGACAGTCAGAGGAGTAAAAACACCACAGTATCATGACAGCAATTTAAAGGAAAAAAAAATGACATGACTTTTAAAGAAAAAAGC
>NW_015113127.1:534125-540183 GCF_001443285.1 Poecilia latipinna | reverse complement strand
AACTTTACCTTTAATACCAAAAAGTTACCTCATTTTTAAAGTGCAATCAGTAATACTTTTATAAAAAATTTACATCATTTATGACAAGTCATAAATATTCATGAAGGCTTATTCATGTTGATGACAGGTTTTTATGACAGTGTAATGTCAGTCTTATTCACCCCCCTTCAAATAAAGTGTTACCCATAAATATGCTAAAATATAAACCAGGGGTTTTCAAAGTGTAGCAAGCTAGCTAGTCACTACTAGCCAACTAGCAACACCTATTACTTTTAAAGAGCTAAAAGTAATAAGTTTTAGCTAACTAGAAGTTGTTACTTTCATTTAGTGAAATATGAACATGAATAATTGAGTTTTATTCTGCGTGAGCTGAAATTAAAACTAGTTCTAAGGAAGGCTAAACCTGCACATTGCCAACACCGGCTTTTTAAATCTGTATTAAGGCCCCAACATACTCAGGTGTACTTCTGTCCGCAGAGATCCGCACGGACTACGTTCAGACTCGAAGCGGACACCCGCCGGACATGTCCGCGCAAGAATAAGTTTTTACGACCGCGTATGCGGTGTAAACTGCCCGGTGGAAACAGCGTTCACATCAAACTGGTTTTCATGTGACACCGGGCTGACAAATTTGAGAATAGGGGTTACATGATTTAATATTGTTTTAAAGTCAACATGGTAAAAGTCGAGTTGTCGTGGTAACACCATAGAAACATGAGCGAAAATGCTTCACAGCAACAGACATTATTAGCTATTGTCATGAGTTGTGGGTGATGCCGTTGAGAGAGACCGCTGAGTCCAGAGTCCACAGCGAAACAAACCAAAACTCAGTCCCAGAGGAACAGTCCGGGGGCCGGTCACTGCCGCCGCAGCAGGAGGCGATCAGGCCTGTGGGGCCGGCTGAGGGCTCTGGAAGGCCGGCCGGCTGGACGCTCGGACGGAGCACTGGCAGCAGGCACAGGGAACTCAGGAGGGGACGCCGCAAAAGCGGCAGGCTCGGGTGGCGACAAAGAAGCTCCGGGACCACTTGCTGGAGCGGGCCATGCTGCCAGTCGTTTCACTGGTCGACCAGGTGCCAGTCTGGCCACCTGGAAGCCCATTATTATGGGAACAGTGGCTGCAGGTGGTCTGGCGGCGGCAACCGAAAACTGGCAGCATTGCTGGCAGGAGTGGAACGGAGGTAGGAGCCAGTGTGACGGGTGCAGGATCCGAGGAAACTGGAGCAGACGGAGCTGGCGTAGAGGCAGATGGGGCTGAGTTGGACACTGGGAAAAGGAAGTTGGTAGGTCTTGGGGGGGCAGTGGTTCTCCCCTCACAACCGCTGACGCCGACTGAAACTCCCACTCCACCTCTTGGCGCAAAACCTCCACAACCGGGAGGTGAAAACGAGAAATCCAGCCATCCAACCAGACCAGCATCTGAGTGGCGGTGTTGAGGCGACTGACGGGGGCGTATGGCTTCACCATCTCGTCCGCATAATGCTGGATAGTCCCAATCAACAGCTGCTGGTCTGCTGGGTCCATGATGGTAAAGGCGTTCCTCACCGTAGTTTGGTCGGATCCTTCTGTCATGAGTTGTGGGTGATGACGGTGAGAGAGAACACTGAGACCCAGATGATAATTTAATAAAGAGAAGCTCAAAGACAGTCCAGCACAGGCGGCACGGCAGGAACACTAGCACACAGCTAACACCGGTAGAAACTGAAAAACTGAATACGAGCCTAACCAACACAAGACTGTACAGTTAGACAGTGATGGCAAGCAGACAAATGACTTACAACGAGGAAGACGACAGGTGGGACTAAATACACTGGGAGGGTAATCAGGGAACAAGACACAGCTGGGATCAATCAAGACAGCACAGAGACTCATAGGGAAAAACAAGACTAGACACAGAAAGAAACTCAAACTCAAAACACAGAAAAAACACAGAACCTAACAGCTATATTCATGCAAATATTGACGTTGTGTATTATTCAGAATTATAAGAACAAAAAACAAGCAGAATCCCAGACATCTTTATTAGCAGCGGAGCAGAGAGGTGGAGTTGAGTCTGACCTTTTTTTTTGTCCAAACAATAACAATGATCGGATTGCTGCACAAATTATTACACCAACCACAATTGTGCTTTTGGAACATAATAAACTGGGTTTATTATGAATGGATCCCGTTTGATTACAGTTAAATCCAGCGCAGCCTCCTGCTGCTCCTCTGCTCCGATCTGCAGTAGGATGCTGCGCTGGCTCCTGGCAGCGGTTCTGACTTTGCAGGATGAATCGACATGTGACTGCCATTCTCTGTCCCGCACTGGCTGAGGCTTCCAGATGAAATCCAGACTAAAATCTGATGCTACTATATTTTTGTTTCCATTTTGTGAAAAAGGAAGTTGTGCTCATTGTTTCCTTTAGAGGTTCTTGGTGCAGCGCCACCACAGGCGATGAGGTGAACAGATTGGGCAAAGTGTTTGGGTTGCTTGACACAGTGCAATGTGAAAGTAAATATCAAACTAAGTCTACCAGACTATCAGGTGTGAGAATTGAACCCTAACTCTACTAGAAACATCTGCAGAGTGTAACTACTGTTGCAAAAAAGGAGAAGAAAGAAATGTAACTTTTTATTCAAGCTCTTCTCATTTCACCTGTGCCCTTGCTCCTAAATAATACAACCTATCAATTCAGAACACAAGTAAGCTGCTGCTTCACAACAATAATTACTGCAAGTTGTGAGTGTGACTGTTTTCTTTTTCTTCCTCTGCCACACTACACAAATTATATCCATTCAGGGCAAAAAGCAGCATATAGACTCTAGTGAATGTAACGTGAAGCAGATGTTGGGTAGATTAAATACAGAGAAACATAAACATTTCCTTCTTTTTACATTGTTTTTTTTTAAGTTTATGTTTAATACATCATGAGAATAGATTTCTTTTTTCTGTGTTTTTCTGACCTGAGATCCAATTCTATTGAGAAACCCTAATTGCCCAGAGCTACTGTGTCCTATCATTCAGGTTTAGTACAATCGGTGGTCAATGATGAACTCCTATTCTTTTGTAAATATAAATACTGCACACAGTAACTGTACTCAGTCAGCAAGGAAAACTCTAATGATCCATTTGAATAATTAATTTTGTGAAGACGTATCATCCTACTGCTCTATCTGAATGGATTTTAACCACAAAATGGGTGGACACAATACATAATTTTACCAACAACAAAAAAAAAAGAACAAAATTATTTAAATTTTTCAAATGACTGTGTCTGGCCTCTATTATGTGTGTTTTTACTAGCGTACAACTGGCTTTAATTTTGGTCAAAATGTTCATGATTATTGAGATGGGATTAAGATAGAGACAAAAAGAGACAAGCAAGATCTGAAAGTTACAAACAGTGTCTTCATGCAACGTATAACTCTATATGCCTTGTTTCTACTGAGAACTTTGGCATTTGTTGTGGTTTGGTACTCTATTATATGGCCATATGAATTTATTAGTGTTTCCATCACCCATTCCACTCTCACTGGGCAGACGGGTTTCAGCCCGAAAACTTAACATGGCATCATAAACGTGATGCACCGCTATGTCTGGTGGTTGTTGTAAGCAGGGACGTTTTTCTATCCTCAAACTGTGTTGTTTGCCAGTCGCTCCTCCCTGACCGTACCGTACTATTGTGCTGTGGACCTACAACTGAACAGTATGGTACAGGTCAGTTCTATGGACCGCTTTTACAATGGAAACGGAGAAAAAGGCGTTCAAAAACCACAGTAACCCATCTCATACCACTCAATGGAAATAAGGAATCCGTAGCCAAAATATGTGAATGCACATTAGTATTATTCTCCAGGAGCCTAAAACTAGCTGCTAGATGCAATCTGAACAGTTTCAAAGTGGACTCATATTGGTTGAACCCCACTTGCATAAATTTCATGGAAGTTCATAAAATCTTTATTCTATAAAACTGAAATGATTATTTACTAAAAGGTCTGTGGTTATTCACAGTGGATATTATGGTAAATAAAAGATCCTCTACAACGATCTCCCCATCAGAAACAGACATTAACATGTGGTTGAGAAAATGACTAAGAGATTTAATGGATTCATTCTTACTTTTGTACCTAATTGAGATACTACTATATATTTTGATCCACAGTACAAGGTGGCTTTCAAAAGATTTCAAACTCCTTTTGCCACACCTCAGCCACAAGCTTCAATGTTTTTACTGGTTTTCTGGGGACAGATCAACACAAAGTTGAGTATAATTGTGAAGTGGAAGGGAAATGTACAAAGGCATATTAGAGCCATTGTAGAAAAAAAGAGTAAATTTTTGCCAAAAATCACAGAAAGTTTTAGATTAATCTCAGAAATATTTTAGAAGAAAAATAAAAGAAATTCAGCCACTGTCCTCTCTTGCTCTGCCGTGAGACAGATTTGATTGATAGACCGACCGACCAGGTCATGTCTGCACATTTTCAGTTAACAACAGTCACCTCACTGTTGCCAAATCAATGACTTTCTTACTATATTTTCAACATTTCAGAAAAAAAAAAACAAATTGGCATCGACCTAAACTGGAATCAACAGGTCAGGCATTTCAAAGATCGGCAATCGGCCAGAAAACTGCAGTGGGTGCAGCCCTACCACAGACCTCACGACTGCTGCTGTGATTAATGCTCTCTGTAGGTCTGAAGGTTTAGGGAGAACAACATGTACTGAGATCCAGTTATGTGAACATCGTTCCATCAGATATTTAAAACTTGTTTAATGTGTTTATTAATCCATCCCTGCTTTCAATCTTCACAAAATTCTTTGAAAACTATGCATCATTTCCCTTCCACATAAATTAACTACCAACTCGACATAAAATCCCGATGAAGTACATTGGTATTTGTGATTGTGACATAAAAAAATGTGGAATATTTTTTTGAATTGTCCTGCAATTCCTTTTCCTTTTAGTTTCATTAGACACATTTTTCTAAGCCCCCTACAAACGCATTTAATCAAAAGCTGTTCCTCTGAGACAAGCTTTGACAGGTTTTTCATTATATCTAGCAAAACTGCCAGGTGCCTGTTTTCTAATTACATCAAACATCACTCAAGCATTTATTCACCTTGTGTGGCTCTTTTCTCCCCAGCCGCCCCATGAGCAGGCAGCCAGAAAACATCATTATTTCAGTAATATACTTCCTTCAGGGGCCTGGTTGCAAATTCACTCATTGATTACAACAAGGAATTTAATGCTTTACAATTTATCACGGTTTGATTGAACCAACATAAATTTGCTCAAAGCTGAGCTTTTTTTTAGGTTGAACAATGATTTTTTTTATTCTTTGCACATCTGACTGAACACTACGAGGTCGAGCCGTCTACTGTTGCCCCCGCCTTCCTTAACAAGCTTTCATCTGTCTGAGTCCAGACTGACGACTTTTTCCAGACTTGATAAATCATGTTTTCAGCTTATGGTAGGCTGCAGCCACACATAATGTCCACATATAAAACATGTTCTTGTTAATAAACAGGGGAGATGTGTTAAGTTCCCTCTTCATGTGAGATTTGTGCTCATTAGTTTTTTGAGGATGTTAATCACACTAATCCATTGTTCAGGGTTTGTTTTTTGTTTTTTTAAGAAAATCCAGGGAGGAATTATTTTTCATGTTTCATCATAAATCTCCTTACATTTCTGAAAAGGTGTCTCTAATTCTAGTGTGGCATTTTATTATCATTGTGAACTTGTTTTTGAGGCCTCCTGTGATATGAACATGTAACATCAAGCTTATTTTAAAGTCAAATCATCATCGTCATGTGAAATCCAGACAGGTGGTTAGCTTTGAAGAATTTCCCTAACTGCAAAAACAGCTTGTGGGCTCCTCACCGTTCTTCCCTGTTGTGATTAAGCTCTGCTTTCAATAGACCTCTGCAGGGGAAAAAAAGCAAAAAAAAAAAAGGAAAAAAGCAGGAAATTGATAGTGTGTAGCAGCGATTTTGACTGATTGTTATTTTAATTGAGAATCTGGATTCTTAAAAGGTCCCATAACGAGAACTTGCACAGGCCAATCGAAGACTAATT
>NW_015113127.1:527230-528170 GCF_001443285.1 Poecilia latipinna | reverse complement strand
GTTCTACTGTTCCCTAACTCAACAAGTATTTACTAAGCCATCAAACATGTACAAAATTATTAATATTAGTACATGTTAATCATTTTAAATTAAGTTAGAATTGCTTACCATTTCTTTAGTTTTTTTTTTTTTTTTCTGTCAGGTTGTTTTCTATTTATCATTTTAAACTCCTCTCCTATCTAGAGATACCAAAGGAAATGAAAAAAAAAAACACCGTAGCACTAGCACACGACTAAAGAACAAACTTTTTCATAGAGATTAGGACAGAGCACAAGAATGACAGGATTGAGTGGAAGTTTATAGCTTGGTCTCTAGTCAAACCTGAGCCCATATAAAAAATAAATGTGTAATTAAAGATTAGCTTTGTGCATTTCATTGTAAACCAAAAATGAACCAGCTTTAAAATAATCTTCTTGTTCATGTGTGTCAGGCTTAAACACACACAAAAAAGAAGAGTCTGTTAGTTTATGGAAAACTATTTTAATATTTAGTTGTTTTTTTTTCTTTTTTTTTTCTGAGAATGAAACAAGCCTGACCTCTACTACGTTTACACTACATCTACCGATACCTGCACAAGATATTTGAGGAACATTTTTATCATCCTGTCTGATTATGCATTGCCAATGCTGTTAGTGATTCTATTCAATCGTTCAACCTTATTTTTCCTCAATATCTTTCCTAAAACCCATTTAGTACCATCTATGGTTCAATTACTGGTTGCCATCTTTAAAACACCAGGGCAAGAACATGCATGCAGTTAAGTGTTGTAGGAAATAGACATCCCTGAAAAGAGAAAAGTTGGAAAGAAATAAAAACAGGAAAACATGACCACAGAAGCAAATCCACTCAGACCTGGTCTCCAAATTCAATTCTGAAGCAAAAACTGTATAAGTAGATCCCCAAGTCCCCCCCCCTTTTCAGATGTTTTTTTTTTTTTTTT
>NW_015113127.1:519738-521302 GCF_001443285.1 Poecilia latipinna | reverse complement strand
CATATCAGAATATAGTTAAACTCATATTACCTTCATGGTGAAATAATTTTATGTATTTTTTTCCTGAAACATAGAATTCATATTTACTAGATATAGAAACTTCTGAAGCACTTTTATCAAAGGAATAAAAGCAATATTGTTCAAATAAAAGTACCACGATGAAAACTCAGTTTCCTGCCATTGATTCATATAAGATGCAAAAACGTATTGCAAACACTGATGTTGCACTCTGTCACTACATTTTTTTTATTCTAAAATTATAGGGTTGTTGAAAATGAAACTTTCCTATAAATATGTAAATTGAAATTGTGGAAGAGTTTCCTCCTCTATTTCCTGACCCAAATTAAGGAACAAAAATATTTTCACAAGGTTTTTTGTCATGACTTTATTTTGATTCATAAGCTTGTTTTTAGACTTTTTAGACTGTGCGTTCTGCAAATTATGTTGTAAATTATGTTGTGTCTTTGAAAATTGCTTTTAAATAAAACTTAAGATCATGGTTTCTGACAACAGCTTTTTATTGTTGTGAGGGATGACCTGTACCTGCTCAGACCAGGCTGCAGTATGTGAGAAATGTATTGGAAAACATTTTTTTTTAATTCTTAGGTTCTTTTGCCTCAAAAAATGAACTTTAGTGCTACATGTAACCCTTGTTTAGACATGAGTCTATACACAACACTGGTTAACATGGTCTAAAAGTGATCTAAGTTTACGCTTAAAAGTTAGAAGGTTTAGCATAGAACTTCAGTAGGTCATGCAAAAAGTATCAAATAGCATGTCATTTGATTCAGTGTGGAAAAATGATGATGTATTTATAGCAGCCCAGAAAAAGGCAGAGCTACCTTCTGTCTGTAGACAATATAGACTTTCCTTTTATTGATAGATTATAAATTGTGTTTTCAGGATGAGCAAAAGATAAGTATAAAAATCAGCAACCATCCCTCAACTGATTTTTGCTGTAAGTTTTTTTTTCTTTTTTAGCTCATGCACACTTATAAAGTAATAAATTAAACATGAAAGAAAATTATCTACAAAATATATATGATGCACTTACATCAAGTTTTTCTTTTCCTCTGACATGCAGAGACTGTAACATTAATAAAAGTAAGAAAAAATACAGAATGCAATAGTCAGGCAAAGGTGTCATACACCTTCCTCTGTAGTTGATTTGTACAAATGATCTCATTTATGTTCTATAGACAGTTGTTGTGCAGTTCATTGATAAAGAACACATCCTGATTGAACTTTCAAAAGAACAGAGACTTTGTCTATTGGAGTGAGCAGTTACTTGGTGCACCAATAGTTGTTTAAAGATAAGCCACCAGCCAGTCAGAGATAGTAAGTAGCTGGTCCTAATGGAGGAACACCCATTTTTCAGTGGCAGCAGGATCCCAATGTGTCATTTAAGAACTGTGGGGGAAGGACAGTCTACACCTCTAGCAGTATGGTACACAAACTACCATTTGAAGTAACTAGAGCTAGTAAAAATGTGAATAAAATGTGTTGCAAATTTCCTTCAAAGACAAAACTTGTTTTGAACAGAATAGAGAATTCTACATTACAA
>NW_015113127.1:511226-516261 GCF_001443285.1 Poecilia latipinna | reverse complement strand
GGTAGTAAGCAGCTGGTCCTAGTGGAGGAACACCCATTTTTCAGTGGCAGCAGGATCCCAATGTGTCATTTAAGAACTGCAGGGGAAGGACAGTCTACACCTCTAGCAGTATGGTACACAAACTACCATTTGAAGTAACTAGAGCTAATAAAAAATGTGAAATCTGCAAATTTCCTTCAAAGACTAAATTTGTTTTGAACAGAATAGAGAATTCTACATTACAAGATTATCACCATCCTGCATAAAAGTGTAAGTCTTCAGCCTTAAACTGATGTTCACATAGCAAACATTATTTTGTATAACTGTAACAGATTCACATTTAAAATCATCTCTGGTGTCTGGTATAATAGATCACCTTTGCTTTTTGGAAACATTATTAAATTAAAGAATTAACCAAAAAAAAAAACTTTCACTTCACTAAAATATGCTGTTTTGTGTTCATCATTAAAATAAAACCAAATAAAATGCACCACATTGCAAAAACTTGCAAAAGGTTTTCACAACAAGTCCTGCATTGCAACAGGACTTTACAGTAGGTGTCAAACACCTCATACTGTCACCCATAGTGGAACAATGGAAAAGGAAAAGTTAATCTGCTAAAGACAGATTGTGTGTAAATTCTAGAGGAACCAGAAGAAGTTTCATATTTTTATCAGACAGGAGAGCAAACTGCAGTTTGACTAAAGTGAGATTCTCAACTATGAGATTATATTTCACATTGATGTGCAGTGAAGACCATTTGCTGAAATCATGATTTAAACAGTTTGAACATTCCTTGATTTTCATGCTTAACTCATTTCCACACTTCATCAAGTTGAGGACTACAAAAATTTTCTTTGTGGAAAGCCAAACAGATGCAATTGAAACTAAACTAAAATGTTCACTGGACCCTTCCTAGCAGACAGAGTTAATACTTAAATCAAGGTTGTCAAAAACATGTCTTGCAGGGTTTTTGGTCACTATCTTTTTGATTATACACAGTACGAATTCACAACATAGATGAATTTTGAAAGATCGTACATTTTAGTAGAGAGAAAAAAAATACTTTGTTAGCATGTGTTTCTGACTTTACTGCGATCACATATTGACGAGCAAAAAAACAAACAAACAAACAAAAAATAAAAAAAAAGNACAAACTACCATTTGAAGTAACTAGAGCTAATAAAAATGTAAATAAAATGTGTTGCAAATTTCCTTCAAAGACAAAACTTGTTTTGAACAGAATAGAGAATTCTACATTACAAGATTATCACCATCCTGCATAAAAGTGTAAGTCTTCAGCATTAAACTGATGTTCACATAGCAAACATTATTTTGTATAACTGTAACAGATTCACATTTAAAATCATCTCTGGTGTCTGGTATAATAGATCACCTTTGCTTTTTGGAAACATTATTAAATTAAAGAATTAACCAAAAAAAAAAAAAAAAACTTTCACTTCACTAAAATATGCTGTTTTGTGTTCATCATTAAAATAAAACCAAATAAAATGCACCACATTGCAAAAACTTGCAAAAGTTTTTCACAACAAGTCCTGCATTGTAACAGGACTTTACAGTAGGTGTCAAACACCTCACACTGTCACCCATAGTAGAAAAATAGAAAAGGAAAAGTTAATCTGCTAAAGACTGATTGTGTGTAAATTTTAGATGAACCAGAAGCAGTTTCATATTTTTATCAGACAGGAGAGCAAACTGCAGTTTGACTAAAGTGAGATTCTCAACTATGAGATTATTTTTCATATTGATGTGCAGTGAAGACCATTTGCTGAAATCATGATTTAAACAGTTTGAACATTCATTGATTTTCATGCTTAACTCATTCCACACTTCATCAAGTTGAGGACTACAAAAATTTTCTTTGTGGAAAGCCAAACAGATGCAATTGAAAATAAACTAAAATGTTCACTGGACCCTTCCTAGCAGACAGAGTTAAAACTCAAATCAAGGTTGTCAAAAACATGTCTTGCAGGGTTTTTGTTGGGTTTTTTTTGTTGGGTTTTTTTTGGTCACCGTCTTTTCGATTACACAGCACAGAATTTAACAGTACGAATTCACAACATAGATGAATTTGAAAGATCGTACATTTTAGTAGAGAGAAAAAAAAATACTTTGTTAGCATAATGCTTGTGTTTCTGACTTTACTGCGATCACATATTGACAAGCAAAAAAAAAAAAGACTGTCAACTACTTTTTAAAAAATAACTTACTTGCAAAAGGGAGAAGGTAACAGAGATGAAAGTTTGTGTCCTGTATGGCTCGGGTCTGGCTGCAAGTACATCCGTGACCGTAAACTAAACATGTTCTTATTTCACTGATGCAAAAACTTACATTAGATAAAGCAGAAGGAAGTTTGCTGTGTGGTCATTAGCAGGTTAGGGTCTAATCAAAGTCCTGCCTCTGAGGTAATAAAAGAAATCTACTAAATTAACATTTCAGCTAAACTGCCCAATCACCTTTTTCATCCTAATGAAGTAAACTGTTGGTGATGACATATTGACTAGAGGGATTTATTATAAAGAATGGTTCACTTGTTAGCTTACAAGAAAAAACAATATGAAAATGAAAAATGTTCCTTTTTGAAACTTTGTCTGTACTGATTTCAGTAATGAGAGAATTCAACGTGCTAAAACATTCAGACATTCAACTCGATAGAAAAAAAAGAAAGTAGAGGGCAGGAGCGTAACAAATGTAAGAAAGTAAATAACCACATATTTCAGTGTATTCCTTTTTTTCCAATAGATTGACAATTATATGGGATACATGGTTTATAAAGTTAAGGATTAGAAAAAAAAAACATCTGAAAAGTGTGGTGGACTTGTGGATCTACTGATACAGTTTTGCTTCAGAATTGAATTTGGAGACCAGGTCTGAGTGGATTTGCTTCTGTGGTCATGTTTTCCTGTTTTTTCTTTCCAACTTTTCTCCTTTCAGGGAGGTCTATTTCCTACAACACTTAACTGCATGCATGTTCTTGCCCTGGTGTTTTGAAGATGGCAACCATAGATGGTACTAAATGGATTTTAGGAAAGATATTTAGGAAAAATAAGGTTGAACGATTGAATAGAATCACTAACAGCATGGGCAATGCACTTTTTATTTTATTTGATGGTTTTGCTGTGTCTGCCTCTCGGTGCATAATCACTCAGGATGATAAAAATCTTCCTCATATGTCTTGTACAGGTTTTGGTAGTTGTGGCGTAAACATAGAGGTTAGGCATACAGCATGTTTCAGTCACAGAAAAAAGAAAAAACAACCAAATATTAAAATAGTTTTCCATAAACTAATATTAAATAACAGACTCTTCTTTTTTGTGTGTGTTTAAGCCTGACACACATGAACAAGAAGATTATTTTAAAGCTGGTTCATTTTTGGTTTACAATGAAATGCACAAAGCTAATCTTTAATTACACATTTATTTTTTATATGGGCTCAGGTTTGACTAGAGACCAAGCTATAAACTTCCACTCAATCCTGTCATTCTTGTGCTCTGTCCTAATCTCTATGAAAAAGTATGTTCTTTAATCGTTTGCTAGTGCTACGGTGTTTTTCTTTTGGTTTCTCTAGATAGGAGAGGAGTTTAAAATGATAAATAGAAAACAACCTGACAGAAAAAAAAAACTAAAGACATGGTAAGCAATTCTAACTTAATTTAAAATGATTAACATGTACTAATATTAATAATTTTGTACATGTTTGATGGCTTAGTAAATACTTGTTGAGTTAGGGAACAGTAGAACCAGATTTCCTTGACTGTTTTTTTAAATAAGCAACAGCTTAAAGTGACTGTTGGAGACAGGCTGCTGAGTTATCTGATACAAGCCGAGTGCTGCACAGAGAAAGAAACAGCAAAAACTTGTTCATAGGATTAAGCTATTGTAATAATTGTAACAGTATGCTTGTCTTATTATTATTCTAAAATGTATTGATGGTTGACAGTTTACCGGTTCCACATATCTTTGACTTTTACTATTTCCCATCCCTAGCTGGGGTAAAGTGACCGTTGCAGAGGGGCTGTTGGTTTATCTGATGCAGGCTGAGCTCAGCAGCTGATGCAGCGCAGAGAAAGAAAAGCTCTCAAAGTTAAACATATGGATCAGTTGTCCACAAAATTAATCCATTCTCTTATTTAAATTGTAACTTTTTAAAAATTTACTGTAAAAAACAAAATATTAGTCAATAAAATACTTGACAATTTAGTAGATAATGACTCGACATTATTTTGGATCTTCATTCACCCCGAGGCAAGTCGGTTGGCTGAAGTGACAGAGTGGAGGACGGTTCATCAGATACCAGCTGAGAGCAGCACAGAGAAAGAAACGGTGAGGAAGTTAAACACAGATACATTTTTGTTTATGAAATAAACTATTCTCTGTTTTTTTTATTATGATTTGAAATTAATATAACAATTAACATGATTTATTAAATGCTTAACTATTGAGTACATAGTGACTATAATTTCCTTGACCTAAATTTCTTCATCAGCCTTGACTGGGATGAAGTGACTGAGAGTTGATTCAGGCTTGGAGGTGGAGATAAAAGTTCTTTATTGGATTACATTTATATGAATGAAGCAAAAAATAAAAAATAAAAATAAATATATAAAAAAATAGAGAGGAAACTTTGTCCAACTGTAATGATTTACTTCTTGGGGTGATGCATGGAGCAGGTGGTGGGATTCCCATCTGATTGTTTTTGGATCTTCAAGCAGTTGAGTTGGATGTTAGCAGACTAGCTTCTCCACCTCACTTCACAACCTGCTGCCTTTTGTCTTCAGGTTTTCTCTTTCACAAAAAAAGGAGGACTTCTGGGAAGCATCCAATTTATGGACTGGAATTTAATAGACCGAGCCTGGAGTCTGACAGAGAAGGGAGGTCCCACTGGACAACACCGGGTGGTGTTGGTTTTTCCCAAGATGGATGAAGGAGCTTCAGCAGAGTGGGATTCATTGGAATCAGGCGGAGCATGCTGGGAGTCCTGGAAGGTGGGAATCTCGTGCTGAATCGAGGATTTGAACGCTGCTGATGGAGGTAG
>NW_015113127.1:504325-510951 GCF_001443285.1 Poecilia latipinna | reverse complement strand
ATAAAATAAGTAAAGTCTGAGTGCTTTTCTTGGCTGATTTTATGCTCCATGTGTCAATACAAATTATGATTCATCGATTGGGATTTCCATTCCCAACAGTGTCAAACACCTCACACTGTCACCCATAGTAGAACAATGGAAAAGGAAAAGTTAATCTGTTAAAGACTGATTGTGTGTAAACTTTAGAGGAAACAGAAGCAGTTTCATATTTTTATCTGACAGGAGAGCAAACTGCAGTTTGGCTAAAGTGAGATTCTCAACTATGAGATTATTTTTCATATCGATATGCAGTGAAGACCAGTTGCTGATTTAAACTATTTGAACATTCCTTGATTTCCATGCTTAACTCATTCCACAGTTGAGGACTACAAACTAAACTAAAAAGTTCACCTGACCATTCCTAGCAGACAGAGTTAAAACTCAAATCAAGGTTGTCAAAAACATAAATTGCAGGGTTGTTTTTTTTATTTTTTTTGGTCACTATCTTTTCGATTACACAGCACAGAATGTAACAGTACGGATTCACAACATAGATGAATTTGACAGTTTATAAATTTTAGTAGAGAGAAAAAAAATACTTTGTTAGCTTGTGTTTCTGACTTTACTGCGATCACATATTGACGAGCAAAAAAAAAAAAACAAACAAAAAAAAAACTGTCAATTACTTAAAAAAAAAACAAAAAAACTTACTTGCAAAAGGGAGAAGGTAACAGATGAAAGTTTGTGTCCTGTATGGCTCGGGTCTGGCTGCAAGTACATCCTTGACCGTAAACTAAACATGTTCTTATTTCACCGATGCAAAACCTTACATTAGACGAAGCAGAAGGTTTCCTGTGTGGTCATTAGCAGGTCAGGGTCTAAGCAAAGTCCTGCCTCTGAGGTAATAAAAAAAATCTACTAAATTAACATTTCAGCTAAACTGCCCAATCACCAAGTAAACTGTTGGTGATGACATATTCACTAAAGGGATTTATTATTTAAAAAATTGTTAATTTACAAGAAAACAATATGAAAATGATACATTTTCAGTAACGAGAGAATTCAAAGTGCTAAAACATTCAGACATACAAGAAAGTACAGTGCAGGAGCGTAATAAATGTAAGAAAGTAAATAACCGCATATTTCAACATATTCCATTTTTCCAAGAGATTGACAATTATATGGGATACATAGTTTATAAAGTTAAGAATTAGAAAAAAAATCTGAAAAGTGTGTTGGACGTGTGGATCTACTGATGCAGTTTTGCTTCAGATTTGAATTTGGAGACCAGGTCTGAGTAGATATGCTTCTGTGGTGATGTTTTCCTGTTTTCTTTTGTTTTCCTGTTTTTCTTTCCAACTTTTCTCCTTTCAGGGAGGTTTATTTCCTACAACACTTGATGCTAGTACATAGTTACATGCATGTTCTTGCCCTGGCGTTTTGAAGATGGCAACCAGTAATTGAACCATACTAAATGGAACCGTACTAAATGGATTTTAGGAAAGATATTGAGGAAAAATAAGGTTGAACGATTGAATAGAATCACTAACAGAATGGGCAATGCATTTTTAATTTATTTTATTGTTTTGCTGTGTCTGCCTCTAGGTGCATAATCAGACAGGATGATAAAAATGTTCCTCATATGTCTTGTGCAGGTATTGGTAGTTGTAGCGTAAACGTAGAGGTCAGCCATACAGCTTGTTTCAGTCACAGAAAAAAGAAAAAAAAAATCAAATATTAAAATAGTAGTCCATAAACAAATATTAAATAACAGACTCTTCTTGTTCCTGTGTGTTTCAGCCTGACACACATGAACAAGAAGATTTTTTAAAGCTGGTTCATTTTGGTTTACAATGAAATGCACAAAGCTAATCTTTAATTACGCATTTATTTTTATATGGGGTCAGGTTTGACTAGAGGCCGAGCTATCAAACTTCCACTCAATCCTGTTATTCTTGTGCTCTAATCTCTATGAAACAGTATGTTCTTTAATCGTTTGTTAGTGCTATGGTGTTTTTCTTTTGTTTCTCTAGATAGGAGAGGAGTTTAAAATGATAAATAGAAAACTACCTGACAGGAAAAAAAAAACTAAAGACACGGAAAGCAATTCTAACTTAATTTAAAATGATTAACATGTACTAATATTAATAATTTTGTACATGTTGATGGCTTAGTAAGTACTTGTTGAGTTAGGGAACAGTAGAACCAGATTTCCTTGACTGTTTTTTTTTTTTTAATAAGCAACAGCTTAAAGTGGCTGCTGGGTTATCTGATACAAGTCGAGTGCAGCACAGAGAAAGAAACAGAAAAAATTTGTTCATAGGATTAAACTATTGTAATAATTGTAACAGTACGCTTGTCTTATTATTATTCTAAAATGCATTGATGGTTGACAGTTTACTGGTTCCACATATCTTTGACTTTTACTATTTTCCATCCCTAGCTGGGGTAAAGTGACAGTTGCAGAGGGGCTGTTGGTTTATCTGATGCAGGCTGAGCTCAGCAGCTGGAGCTGCACAGAGAAAGAAAAGCTCTCAAAGTTAAACATATGGATCAGTTGTCCACAAAATGAATCCATTCTCTTTTTATTTAAATTGTATTTTTTCTATTTACTGTAAAAACAAAATATTAGTCAATAAAATACTTGACAATTTAGTAGATAGTGACTCGACATTATGTGGACCTTCATTCACCCCGAGCCAAGTCGGTTGGCTGAAGTGACAGAGTGGAGGACGGTTCATCAGATACCAGCTGAGAGCAGCACAGAGAAAGAAAAGGAGAGGAAGTTAAACACAGATACATTTTTGTTTATGAAATAAACTATTCTGTTTTTTTATTCTGATTTGAAATTAATATAACAATTAACATGATTTATTAAATGCTTAACTATTGAGTACACAGTAACTATAATTTCCTTGACCTTAATTTCTTCATTGGCTTTGACTGGGATGAAGTGACGGAGTGGATCCAGGCTTGGAGGTGGAGATAAAAGTTCTTTATTGGATTAAATTTATATGAATGAAGCAAAAAATAAAATAAAATAAAATAAAAATAAATATATAAAAAATAGAGAGGAAACTTTGTCCAACTGTCATGATTTACTTCTTGGGGTGATGCATGGAGCAGGTGGTGGGATTCCCCAACACCAATCAGATGGGATTCCCATCTGATTGTTTTTGGATCTTCAAGCAGTTGAGTTGGATGTTAGCAGACTAGCTTTTCTCCACCTCACTTCACAACCTGCTGCCTTTTGTCTTCAGGTTTTCTCTTGCACAAAAAAAGGAGGACTTCTGGGAAGCATCCAATTTATGGACTGGAATTTAATAGACCGAGCCTGGAGTCTGACAGAGAAGGGAGGTCCCACTGGATAACACCGGATGGTGTTGGTTTTTCCCACACCGGATGAAGGAGCTTCAGCAGAGTGTGATTCATTGGAGTCAGGCCTAATATGCTCAGAGTCCTGGAACATGGGAATCTCGTGCTGAACCGAGGATTTGAACGCTGCTGATGGAGGTAAGACCAGATTTGTATCCAGGAGTGTAGAGGATGAAGCATTAACCATGGAGTAGGGTCTCGTGATGGTTTGTCCATCTGTAGTCTCTGAGGTTGGAGCAGATGAGCTACAGATGAGTTGATGAGCAGATGAGTTGATTAGCTTCCTGCTGTCTTCTCTTTTGAGGCTTTTCTCTTTTAATGCGAACCATTTTTTTTTCTGTCAGAGCAATTGGTTCTTCCTCTACCAAATGCAACAAGTAGAATGACAGGGCCTCCGAAAAAATATTTAAAGCAGAAAAACAGAAATCCCACCCCTTTATCTCTATTGGCTCATTCAAACAGAAACTAACAGAAAAAGTGGGCTGGGGCATCTGCCAGGGAGCAGGAAGATAAAAGCAGTTGGTGGTGGGGTCTATCTGTGTGAGGAGTTGCATCAGCAAATTTACATAGGTCTAAAACTTTCAATATAGAGGGAGGGGAATAACTGGGTCAAAAGTCATGTTGCCAGAATTCTCTCTCTGTGTCTGTTTTGTTTTCATAAGAACTTAAATTTATATGATGAAAGAGGGCCTCACCCCTTATTAACCATTTGATTTAAGAGAAGGTTACAGAATCCTGTCTGTTTTATGTAGATAAGAACTTACATTTTATGTGATGCAAGAGAGAAAGTTCCAGAATGATTTATATGATCATTCTGGAATGAATCATATTTATATGTTTTATCATATGAAATCACATATGATTATCACATAAAACAGAATCCTGTCTGTTTTATATGATAAGAAATTAATTTTATATGATGCAAGAGAGAAGGTTCCAGAATGCTGTCTTTTTTATATTGCTAAAGAACTTACATTTTATATGATGCAAGAGAGAAGGTTCCAGAATCCTGTTTTATTTTGATAAGAACTTACATTTTATATGATGCAAGAGAGAAGGTTCCAGAATCCTGTCTGTTTTATATTGATAACAACTTAATTGTCTATGATGCAAGAGAGAAAGTTCCAGAATCCTGTCTGTTTTATGTTGATAAGAACTTAATTTTATATGATGCAAGAGAGAAAGTTCCAGAATCCTGTCTGTTTTATATTGATAACAACTTAATTTAAATCAAAACAGATGTTTTTATACGATAAGCAATTTATGACACAGATTTAACAGATGTTTGTGTGCGATAAGCATTTTATGACGCAATTTAACAGATGTTTGTGTGCGATAACATCGATTTTGATTTGGGCGTGGCATTTTAATCCATCAAACATGATTAATTAAAATTTGACATAAGCTTGCTTCTATATTTTTTATGTAATCCACAAATGCAAACAGCAGGCGGCAGCACTAGACTATTTAAGGCACCTATAATCACACCATTCCAACCAACTCTCCAGGATAACAGGGTTATGATAGCTTTGGGTTTTTTATTATATCTTAGTTTTATTTAGTTGTGACTTTTTATTTGTCTAATTCAGTTAGTTGTAATTAGTTCATAGAATGTGTTGGCTGTGTTAGAATGTGTAGTTTTTATTAGTGAAATATTGTTTTTAATTAGTGTTTCCACACTTTGTTAATTTTTAGGTGTAAAACTCAAAAACGTCAAAGCATTGCATTGTTATCATGTATATATCAATCAGAATACTAAACAGAAGAAACCCTTTTCAAAAAATTTACTTAATTCTTATTGAATAGTGAGTGACTCTGGTGTTTTCTCCCAACCTTTGCTATTATTTTACGGACCAACTCCTGCCAGCAGACATAAAATGTCATACTAATGTCAAATAGAAGATTTATTTGACATCAGTTAGAAAGGCCAATAAATAGATTCATGAACACAAGAACAAAGGACATGATACATAATTTCAGCATGTTTTTGTTAGGTTTATTAATGTACAATATAGTTCCAGCTGGTTATAATTTTCACCCATTAATTACCAATTTTATTCATGTAAGCTAACAAAACAGTTTTCTCAATTTCAGCTTTTGTTATTTCGTTAGTACCAGGGAACAACAATAACCTTGCAGGATAAAAAAAAAAAAAAATCAAAAACCTACTCGTGCAGTTTTCTTCGTCGCTGTGGTCCAAACAGTCCAGGTAGCCATCACAGCGCTCGCTATCCAACACGCAAAGCTCATCGTCAGAACAGCGAGTCCCGTTGGTGCAGAGCAGAGATTGCCGTGTGGCTAAACACAAACACAGCTCTTACATTAGACATTAGTAAGTTACCTGCTCCTGACGACTCAAAACAAATGGTAAATGGTATATGGACTGAACTTATATAGCGCTTTTCCAATCATTTGGATCACTCAACGGTCTTTACACAGGAGTCACATTCACCCATTCTCACTCACAAAAACAACATGTTTCATAACTGAAGGGATTTGTGTGCCAAATCTTGTCTCAGGTGTGGTGTTAAAAGGATGAAGACAAAAATAATAAAAAAAAACATGCATGTTTAAATATCAAGATGAGAAAGGAAGTAAGATGAGTCATTATGGTATGAGGAATCTCCAGCTAAATAAAATCAGAGCTGACAGACATTATCGACATCGGCATTTTTGCAGCTGAATATAACAAGGATGAAGAAGACAGAAAAACAGGATTTTTTTAATTATGCAACTGTTATACTGACAATAGAGTTCCTTCACGTTTTTCATTTCAAAATTTCACACCTTTCAGAATCAAATTCCTAAATTCTTTCTGCAGTTTTTTATAACAGTGTGAACATTTGAGGAACATATATTCACCTTGAGCAACTTCAATAGTTATCACTATTCTTGTAAGAAGAAAAAGGTCTGTATTTAGTTGTTTGGAAAAAGTAATAAATCTTTTCATTTTGTGGCATTTTTTAACCTTCTAGGATGCAACAACACTATAGATAAAGACAGATTTATGAAAAAAGTATGAAAGTTTTGTGCATGTGTGTGCTGTGCTGCTTTCAAACTATGTGCCTATTTATAGATAAAATGGAAAAAATATACACTAGGAACAGTTTCATAGAGCAAGTAAACTGCAGCATTCTTAAATTTAACTTTGAGCTGCCAAATGAGTATGAACATATTACCTATAGTTTTCGTGAACAAAATTCCCTAAATAGAATGTGGATTTAAAGTGTCAGATTCCGGAGCACAAGAAATTCTCATCTTCTTCCAGATGT
>NW_015113127.1:479026-502728 GCF_001443285.1 Poecilia latipinna | reverse complement strand
ATTTTGATTTGGGCGTGGCATTTTAATCCATCAAACTCGATTCATTAAAATTTGACAGAAGCTTCTACCATACATTTTTAACAGGCCTGTGATTGTAATGAAAATATTTTGCTTTCTTTTTTCTTCCTGCATGGATGAAGCCGTTTCAAGAATGGATGCTGATCACTTCGCTCAGTGCCACTCTGGGTTTTGCTACATCTTTTCAAGAAAAACAGAAGCATCTGAGCGGGGACATCTCCACTAATGTTTCGGACTCCCTGTCAAGCTAATATAATGTTCACATGAAACAGAAATGTGTGTTTGTCGGGAGCCAGAGCTCGATTTAACCCAGAGGCCCATAGTCTACTATATCCGGCCCTGGTCAGATCCGGGTTTAGATAAGGTGGTCACAATTCAAAGATCAACTGAGTCATAGAGATTTTGCTCGATGAACAGGTAGCTAAAAGCGGCTGCGTGTGACGGCATCAATAGCACAAACTCGCTAAAATTCATCTCATAATGACTGCTGCTCTCTGAGGCCTGTTTTTAGTGCTTCCGCTGGATTTTCCTCCATTCACCTTTTGCGCTCATCAGCCTCATTCACGGCCCCTGCAGGTGGGTATTGTCATTTAAAAACGGGCTCAGTTAAAACGCCTGCAAAGAACAGAGGAGACGGACAGAAATCAGCAGCCATTATGGCCCAAAAAGCAGCAGCTAAAAAAAACCAGACGGACTTTATCTCTGGAGTCAGTAAAAAGAAATGAACCAGAGTGACTCTTAATAGGTACAATTGTTTCTAGATATGTGTCAAAATGTAATTATCTGAGGAGTTAAATAATGTTAATATGTCAATAAAGCAGGGGTGTCAAACTCCAGTCCTCAAGGGCCGCTGTCCTACTGTTTTTAGATGTGCCACAGCTACAAACCGCTGGAATGAAATGGCTTAATTACATCCTTCTTGTGTAGATCAGTTCTCCAGAGCCTTGCTAATGACCTAATTATTCTATTCGGGTGTGGTCCAGCAGAGTCGCATCTAAAAGTTGCAGGGCAGTGGCCCTCCAGGACTGGAGTTTGACACCTGTGCAATAAAGTGTTTGGAGTTTGTTTTGTTGCCCCCAGCAGGCCGAAAGGAGACATGCAACCTGCTTAGGTGACGATGCCCCAATCCTACAGCAACATTTCAAAGATTTCATCTCATCTCTGCTTGGATCAGATCAATATGTAACGTTTTTGCAGAGGAAATTTGAATATCTCAGTGAAAATCCTGTTAATTTATTACGAACACAGCTTCACTACTTTTTCAGATGTAAAAAAAAAAATAAAAAAATGTGCGCGAGTTTATGTTGCTCTTGTTTCGCTGTGTGACTTAATGGATTTTTACATCACACAAGCAGAGCTATAATAGACTGGTGTTCAAATGGCCCAGTCAAAGCTCAGACCTTAATCTAATTAGGGTAAACTGTGGCAAAACTTTGAATATGGCTGAGTTTAAACTATTTTTGCAAAGAATGATGGGTGAAAGCTGTTAGAAACAAACCTCAAAAGCATCTATTGTTGATATTGATCAGTTTTTTTCTTTTTTTTGTTCTTTTTTTACAATCAAGCACTATTTTTGTGTTGATCTATCAAAACAAAAATTCTCTCAAAAGGTTACAATATGATAAAATGTGAAAACGTTCAAATGATCCAAATACTTTTGAAAGGTAATGCCTTTCACTTTAACTCCTAACCTCTATATTTCAGTTTTGTTTATTATTTTATGTAATTTCTGCTGACTAACTTTGAGCCACAAAGCTCTCTATTAGCTCATTTACCCCCAAAGAAGCAGGTAGGCAAACAAAACACAATTTAAGCAATAATGACATCCCTCACCATAGCAACAACTCTTCATTTCCTGCCTAGCTTACTTTATATTGTTAAGCTTTAAAAAACTTAATTCAATGTAGAAAAAGAAAAAAAAGGCAATTAGCCATCATCCCTCAGGTACAGACTGTCTGGTCAGAGGAGGGGAACAAAAAAAAGGTGATTTCCAGGACGTCTTAAGCGAATTACGTAGTCGGTCCAATCTGCGTGCTTTAACTTTCACTTAAAACTTTGTTCCTGTTTCCTTCCAGAGCAGTGAAGATGGTAATGATGATGATCAGACCATTAGGGCGGCTCATTAGTGGGGAGGAAGAGGGGAAAATAAAAGGCTACGTAATGATAATGAACTTGTGCGAGGTTACAGCACAGTCTACAGGAAGGTTTCGGCCGCAGGGTCACAACTGAAGCGCGTTAAAAGACACAAATAAACTAACGACCGGCTTACTTCACCACACTGGTTCTGTTGGGCCGGGATCCCTCATTAGGGGCTGAATTATGTCATCTCCACATAAAAAGCGGAATGTGTCTGAATGAGAAGGGAACGGATCACAGCAGAGGCTGTTGTAGCTTTGTTGCCTTCCTTTGAAAACATTTTGGCACATGACAACAATTTGTGTGTTTTATTGTGTAATAGATCAACACAAAGTGGAGCACAGCTGTGAAGTGGAAGGAAATGACTCTGTTTGCAAAGCAAACATTTGCAAAATAGTGAGCATTCAGCACGCACGCACACACACACACACACACACACACACACACACACACACACATGTTTGTGTTGCTATCTTTGTGGGGACATTCCATTGACTTCCATTCATTTCTACAGCCTAAACCTTACCTTTACCCTTTTCCTAACCCTAACCATCACATACCTAACCCTAACCAAAACTCAATTCATACCTTAGCCCTAACTCTGACCCCTGACCCAAAAACAGGGTTTCCCCTTGTGGGGACCAGGCTCCGGTCCCCACAAGGAGCAATTGGTCCCCACAACGTAGTATATGTCAGGAAAATCGTCCCCATAAGGTATTACAAACAAATGCACACACACACATGCACACACAACCCTCCTAATTCTTTGTAAGAACCAGTTTTTCTGTAATTACAGCCAAAGGTAATCTTTCCTGTCATAACTATGTACATTAACTGAGTCTAATTGTTGCTGGATACTGCTCACTCTAATTGCTCCATTTGCACAAAATATTTAAATATATTCTTAGATGACACTGTTTAATTTCATAGAAATATACATTGTTTATATATATTTTCTTCATATTGTTAATATTACTATTATTTATGTTTAGCATGCTATGTTTTCTGTTTTCTGTATATTGTGCTGCTGCCCGATAACTTCCCAATTCTGGGATTAGGAAAGCGCATCCTAACTTAGCTTATGTTAGATTAGCTGAATTCATTTTGAGATTCGTCTCTGTTAGCTGTTTACAGCTAGAGACTGAAATGTTTTGTGAACATGCCACACATTCTCAACTGGATTTGACTGGAACATGCTAATACATATTTGTTTTCTCTAAACCTTTCACTTGTAGCTTTGGCTGTTCATTGGCTTCTTGTCCGGCTGGAAGCTGAAGCTCCGCTCCGTTCTCCTGACTTGTTCAGCCTCCACCTGGTTTTCTTCCAGGATTGTCCTGGATGTGGCTCCTCCTGTCGCCTCTGACTGCCATGTTTCACGATTGAAATGGTCTTCAGGGTAATGTGCAGTACGTTTTCTTTAGTCCAAAGATTAAAATTTTGTTTTTCTATGATTTGTTTTCAGTACATGGCTTCTGGCAACATGGAGTGAAAGTCGGAACAAAACAGTGCATTTGTATTTATTGATGATGGAATCATTGGCGGAGGATATGCAGGTGTCCAGGGAGACAGAAATGCAGAAAACCAGAAGTGCTAAAAAAGAAATAGCATACACAACCGTTAGCAAAATCAGCGAAAAACAGATTATCCTATCACCTCAAAAATCTTTTTTTTTCTTTCTTTTTTTAATCTTGTTGCAGTGAGGATTAAATTGGAGGTTTTCCACCTCAATCGCACGCCGTTGTTATGAACGATGCCCTCTGGTGCCTGAGGGCCGATGTTCAGCTTGTAGCTGCTCTTAAAAGGGAATTAGAAATGAGCTAAATCAACTTGATCCCTGAAACCCGAGGATCTGAGCAAAGGGCCCCATCTATGTTTCAACAGGCTCACCTCGACTGTCATGGCAGCACAGCAGCGCCGCGGGGCCACTTTGTACGACACACACCACCAACCCTTTGTTTAGAGGGATCTCCAGCTGGATCCTGCGTCACCTCCTTGTGGGCTTTACAGGATTGTTGTGGGGAGACGGACTGAGGCGGTGAGCTGGGTCCCGGCCCTGCTCCACCTGTCAACTGGAAGCAATCGTTTCCAGCCCCTCTAACAATCGCTGGAGCGTCAATCCTTCAGATCCTTTTTCCTACAATAACTTGTTTTATCCTCTTATCTTTCTCCCACCTCAAGACACAAAGTCCAGATAGAAGTAAGTCCCCCTGCATCTGATGAAAGCCTTTCAAAACAACTCTTTGTGTTTTTTTTATTTACTCTTCATTGTGCTGCTCAAAGCTAATATGCTGCTTTCTCTCCAAACAAATAGTCCTTTAAATTAGACCCATTAAAAATACCGAAATATATTTACTGAAGACAATGTTGCACTTAATTGTGAATCTAATTTATGTTTATTATTCTGTTTGTTATGAGTGCGCTTCCTTTCTGTTTTAAAGCGTTGCTCTTGTGCTTTGTTCAAGCAGCAGACAAACATTTTAATTCCACCGAGGCACTCAATTGATGTTTGATTTTTCTTGTCGGTCTTATTTGTGTGCTAATAGGAAGGGGAGTCATCTGAACGTCGTAACGCATTCCTGATGCACAAAAAACTTCGTTTGATCACCAAAATGAGTCTGGTGGTTTGTAGTCCCTTGTGGAAATCGTTCATAACTCTTGAAACCTAAAAACCTTTTCACAGGTTTTTAGGTTGTTAAAATAACACAAGTAAGGGAAAAATTAACACTAGAAGTGTTTTGAAGCCAAATGGACTTGCATTGTTTCATGCTTTAAGTGTTTTGCCACAGTTAGAGCCTTTTGAAAACAGTCACTTATATTTTTTCTGCAGTGCAGCTACATTAAGACAGAATCTTTCATATTAGGAAACTAAATTACCCATTTGCTTTTTTAAAAAAATTTGTGACATTTTTTTTCCTTACCCATTTTTATGGTGCCCCCTGGACTACTGGCGCCCTGAGCATTTGCCTATACTGCCTATGCCACAGGGTAACCAAAGCCATCAGTAGTTGTTTTGATACTATAATTCAAAATAAAATTTTCCCCCTGAGATTGAACGAGCTGATATTAATTTTCACTAATTGCTGATTGACTTCAGCTGGTGTCATGACTTCCCGTGTCTTCAGTGTCATTCCAGTTTATCAGTCATTATGGGCTAACTGGGCTATTACCGACATATTGTGAACATTTTCATGTTAGCTGGACATTTACAAATTGGGTTTAATACGTTTACTTTTGAAAGCAATGTAATTATCTTTTAGACCTGAAATATGTTCTCCTAAACCTTGGGACATATAGAGTTCAACTTAAAATCACTAGCTAAGGTTGTCATGTGACGCCACAGTAAAATGTCAGCTAACATCTTATTCGAAGACTCTATTTTCTGATAATAATGCTGTCGAAGAGGGAACAATATCTCCACACCTTTTTATTCCCAAGGTATAAAAAAAATGTGAGACAGGTGACAGAAATGTCACAGGTTATCTTGTCGCAGTGAAACCTGCGGGGTACTTTTTATATCACGCGTTAAAGTAATTTTCTCTGTTTCTTCTTTTTCGGTTTAAAGCTCAATAGTACAGGCACACATGCTTCACCTCAAGCAACCCCACATGTAGCCTCCTGTGTCTGACTGAAACCAACACCGGAAACAGATGTTTCTAAACCAGGCTGGATGCGGTCCAGGACCCAACATGGTACGTTAAATCCACGCTGCCCGCAGACGGCTGCATCTGGACGAGGCTTCATGATGGCTGCTGTAAACACACACTCACATGTGGCCTCAGATCCGGAGACAAGCGAATGACTGTCTCATTGTGCCTGTGATGAAACCGAGTGGTTTGTTTGGAGGAGTGCTGGGATTAATTAGTATTTTAATTATAATCTGGAAGTCTTTTTCTTTTTTTTTTTAGTTCTGCGTTTTACCACTAGGGAGCACTGTGCTCAGAGCAACGCTTAATGAGGTGCAGCAGGTGTCTCTTCTTGTTTAATAAAAATGAAAGTGTAGCCTAAACCGACACTCGCATGCCAGCCTTGATTGTGTGTCATGGTGTGTGTTTTTTAAGTCAGGTGCAGCTGGCAAACCGAAGCCTAAAACATAGTATCCTGCTGTTAAAAGAAAGAGAGAAAGAAAGAAAGAAAATGAAATCATTTCGAGTTGACTTTTCATTCAGTAATTCAAGTGCCAGGCAGTTTTCATGCTCGGTCCTGTCACAACTACCGATGACGTGAACTCTCCAATAACTCGATCCTCCACACCAAGAAGGGGGGAAAATGGCGAGCAGCCTTACAGAAGACATAATTACACACTACTGGGATGCAGAAAATGAAAAGAGGGGTGGATTGGGCTGTAGTGTCAGCAGAAGTAGGAACAGCTGCATCTAGTGGAGTAAATCCATTTCCAAGCTCGGAGGGAGTCCAGGACTTGAAGCTAAGGCTGTCAATCCGTACAGCAGCACTCACAGGGGGCTCCAAGTTCGCTTTTCTCCTGGTGGCACGGAACAAAGCCTGTCCAAGTAATTTTAAACAAGTTGAATTAAATACTTCTTAATACTTTTTAAATACCACTCTGAATTAAATTCAAGACTTTTCAGTCTTGAATTCAGATATATTCAGATATAAATATACAAAAAACGAACGTCGCCCAGCGAACTGGAGATAAATTTACACCAACATGGCTAGCTAGTTAGCAAGCGTAGCTAGTTAGCGGTAGCCTTGTGAGTCCTTTGGAGTAATTTTTTATGATGATGTTTGAACTCCTTTCTATGACTTATTTGGGCTAATTTGCGACGTCGTAGTATACTGTTTCATTTGGACTCGTTCTTGACGTCATGCTATAATATTTCTCCTTTGAACTCATTTCGGACATCATGCTAGACGCTAGCTCCTTTGGGCTAATTTTTTACGTCGTACTGTACTATTTGTGTTTGGACTCTTGTTATACCATGGCTCACTTAGCCTCATTTTTTACGTTTTGTTTGGACTAATTTTTGACGTAATGCCTCACTTGATATAATTTTCGACGTCATGTTATTCCATGGCCCGTTTGTTGTCAAACGACACATACTATGCAGCATTTTCAGGGCTGCCTCAGTGGCCACCTTCATGGACTCTCATTGAGTGCACAACTTAAAAACGCAGTTTACAGATCATATTAGTGGAATGTTGAGTGGTAAAAAAAAAAAAAATGTAGTTGCTAAAGAAAAACTACAAAACCGGACACCAGAGCAAACAATGCAGATTAGCTTCCTTAACACCTCAGCAGAGTCACAGGCTGATAGCCTCCATCCCATAATGGATTCAACATCCCATAATTGTTGAATCTAACTTCTGATTGATATTTTAAATCATTACAACACAATAAGTCAATGATCAGAGTCCAGCAGCACGGTAGTGTTTTATTGCTCAGCTGCTTTATTGTCACAGAAGGAAAAGGTTCTGCTAACAACTGTCAGTATTTTAACTAAAGTTATGTTTAAACATGACTTACCCTTCCACTCACACTAATAATCTTCCACGTTAGTTTGCAAGCTAGCAGCCAAGTTAAAGTCCTGTTTATCTTTTCTGCCACCGATTTATCACCAGTTATCAACCCTCTAAGCTGCAGTTTGGATGCTGTTGTGCAAACAAAAGCAAAGAGTCCTTTCACACACATAAGATGTGTAATGATATATAAAAAAAATAACTACTTTAAACTGTTTCAGATGAAATAAGCAAGAACAGGGAGTTAATATTTATACAGAGTATACAGTCTAAGTGACATGTTTACTCCAAGACTGAAGGGATTTACAGAAGACTTTACAACGATATCAAACTCCATGTGTTGGTTAATGTTAATGGAACATGGAGGGGAGTGTTAACGTGGAGCTCTAGCTGGCCTCCTGGGTCTCGGCCGGCTTGGTTTCCTCATTCGAGAGGCCGTCTGCTCCGTATTTGTTCTGTAGTGAACGTCCCAAAAACTGCCAGTACTCCTTACGAATGGTGTCCTTCTCCTGGGCCAGAAGCTCACAGATCTTACCGGGAAGACAAACATGAAACGGATGAAAAATGAATCCACTGCAGCTTAAGAAATTGATTAAATAAACAAAAAGTGCTAATTTCTCAAAGTATCAACAACTGCTCACCTCCAGAGCCTTTTTTAGCGTCTCCTTATGTTCCTGCTCCAGATTTTCCTTTTGGAAGCTGGACTCCAAAGCGTCTTCATAGCAATCGAAGAGGAAAGCGAGGAGGTAGGGCGAGCAGTGCGTCTCTTTCAGCTCCAGGACCTTTTCCAGCAGGCCCGGTTGAGACGAGAGGCCTCTGTCCTGCAGCATCCTGATGGGAACAAAAAAAGGTGGAAAAATATAAAATAAAAAAATAGAAGAAACGCCGCCTCAAAGCCTCTACATTTTTAATAACTGAATCGCGACCATGGCCGCGGCCTCCTGGCGCAAGTTTAAACATTCCTGTCCTCCACACTGAAAGGGACCGATTCATTCTTAAACCGGAGAAAACCAGAAAAAAAAAAAAAAAAGAACTTCCCTTTCAGGGTTTCCAAGAAGTTAAATCTAACGTATGCGTGTCTCACTTCTCACCCTTTCAAATAATTCCAGGCGCTCTCGTTGTGAGGAGCCTTCCTGATCTGGTTCAGACAATACCTGACACAAAGAAGAAAGCATTAAAATGAATGAAACCTGAAAGAAACACTGCATGCATTATTTGACAGCAAATACCAGGAATTTCTTTGATTTTTCAAACAGGAAGACATGTTAACCATTTTCAAAGTATTAGATTTCCTATAAAAAATTTTATAGGTCAGATTTCCTATAAAACAGACTAAACTCAGGCTGCTTTGTTTTGAAGTGTAATGCTGCTTTGCAGCTTTAAAATTGGTTTTAGCTGATCAAAGGTAAAAATTGTTCCTAAGCTCTCTGTGAATCGTCACATAAAATCCTCAAATAAATCAGGTCCTACAGGATTTTACTATTTTTGTGATGTTTTTTACCCCAGTAAAATTCATTAACTCATTATGTTGCTACTTTACAAATATTTGCACTAATCTGTGACAGTAAATGTTACTTTCTGTTATTCGCCATGTTGTCACAAACTTCACATCAAGTAAGGCCGAGGCAACAGAGTGGTAGAAGTAAGAAATACTGCCACCTGCAGGCCAGAGTTAGTCACTTAAACTATAACAATTTCTCTGGAAAATTTGGAATTCAATTAATCTGTTGATTTTACACAAGAAACTGTATAACATATTAAAGTTTGTTTTTGGAGTATGGATACTTTTCAAGGAACTATTTATTAAAAGAAAATAAAAATATATATTTTTAAAACCCTTACTGTATCTCTCTCTGCACGATGGCCGGGTCAGAGAAGCCCGTGGTGTGAGAAATGACAAAGTGCCTCTGGTTCCACGCCGAGTTGTTCCGCACGTCTTCATCTAGAAGACTCTCCACAAAGTCCAGCTCGTTGTCCCACAGCTTGTACTCCTGAAGGTCAAACACAAAGAGACGCCGTCAGATCCTTGTTTTTCTTTAACAGAAAGAAAAACAAGAGTGGAGAAAAGATTCCCTCTGAGGGTTTGTGAGGCGAAGGAAGCGCCACCGACCTGGATGACCCACTGCCTGTGTTGCCAGGCATGGTAGTTCTTGGCATCCTGGCTGAGGATGTCTGCGATGAACTGCAGCTCCGCTGAGGGGTCGTTCAGCCACTCCACCACCATGCGCCTGTGATGCCTGGACAGGAAGTCAGGAAATACGCAAATACTGGGTCATAATGACTCCTGATTTCTATAAAATTATTAATTTTCCAATAATTCTGGGTTTCTTCATCCCTTGTTAGTCCTTTTATGTCACTGCAACAACAAAAAAATCCAAATGAACTCAAAATATGAACCTCAATTCTAAAAATCAAGATGAAGTAAAAATAAAAAAGATGTATAGAGAAAGCCCACGTTTTGACTCTAGTTTTTACATTTTTAAATCGCTGCGATAGAGATTGTGATTAGAAATGCACCGATATGAACATTTGGTATATTTGGTATACACGATGTTGAAATCCGATTTTAATACTGCTGTGATGGCCGATAACCGATATCATACAAAGTTTCTCTACCGTTTTGACACATCTGCAAAGAAAACAAGCAGAAACAAATGGCAACAAGATAAAAACAAATACTGGCGTTAACCAATTTATCGGACCAATACCGATACGTTAAAAAAATGACAAATGTTGGATACCGATACCGATGTTAGTGATATTATGCGAGACTTATTGTGATCAGTGGAAACACGACTCACCAGACTTGGTAGTTCTTGGGCTGCTCCTCGATGATGTTGGTGATGTATTTCATCTCCTCCCTCAGGTCCTTAGACAGAGCTTGGAGCAGAACTCGCCTGTAGTGCCTGAACAGGAGCAGATCCAGGGTTACATCGCACCACAACCTCACAACGGAACCCAAACATTACACAGTTTGAGCCCAAACTCTAATCTGTTGGGTTTTCCCTAAACATTTTAAATATTTGAGTGCAAAGCGTTTAGTTTTATCACCTGTACATTTGATGACTGAACACACTGCTGAAGCTGGATTTTGATTGGGTAGTGGTCTTAAAGGCCCGTTTCACTATTTTTGGCATCTTAACTAACACAAATCAATTCTGTTTCAAAAATAATTAAAACCAATCTCAAATGAAAAGTGTATTAACTTCCAAACACAGAATATTTAGTGCATTTATGAGGTTTGGAAATATCCATAATAAAAACCAGCTTGAAGGTTCAATATCTAGAGTCTGGAGGGCCACATAACTTCAGGCGGGCCTCAATTTTAACACCAGTATGTAAAGCCAGTTGAAAATTGTCCACTTTAAAACTCTGAGGAGGTGGAAACCTCTGTGGCCCTTCACCCCCCCCAAAAAAACAAATAAACTTTACACTGTGTTTCTCTCATTTTAAGCTCAATTGCTTTTATTCACTTTTTTATACTGCCGTCGTCTCACAAGAGTGACGCTCACCACACTGTGTAGTTTGCTGCGTTCAGGTCGATGGCGTCGGCTGTCAGAGCGAAAGCCCTCTCGCTCCTTTCGTCCTTCTTTAGGAGCGCGCGGAAATAGTCATAAACATCAGCAACTGTTGGATAAAACACACGGTAATGAGTGGCACGACGTTCATATCTGATTACGTTCAGTTTCCAAAACGAAAACACAGAAAGCGTCTTGTCACACTGCAAAAATGTTTCCCAGCTATTCGTTTGAGGTTGATTTCAATGAGTTAGAATGTCACTGTAAAGTTTCAGTTCAAGTAATTTCATTCAAAATGTGAAACTCATGTAGGTTTTTATTTATATTAATTTTTAGGATTATAGCAAGCAAATGATTAAAAAAGGTCAAATAAGAATATTGAAATGAACAATAAAAAAATATGGGTGGTAAATCAATTTTAATGATTAAATAAATCTTTGTTTTTGAGCACGTAATTTTTGAAAAAATATAAAAATACATACCAACGCACTCTAGTGTTTCCACAGTTCAGAGTGACGTCAGCCCACCTAAAAACTACTATTCTGTTTGACAAGCGGGTTTTATAGCTTTTATTTATTTTAACTTTGAATTCAGATCAACTTCCAAAAGCATTGATTGACATAAAAGTCCGTTTTTTAAAATAGATATTTTCAGTCACCTATGATTTTTTTTCCGGAAAAAGTGGTGTGGGGGGGAGGGGGGGGAAAATCCATCAAAATCGGAAATCAAATTTTGAATAAATAAATCAAATCTAAGAACCTCCATTCTCCGCTAATTATTTATTGCAAATACTGTACAATGCTTGGACATACTTTCTACTGTAAATAATAATAGTAATCTGTTATATAACAAGAGTTTCACTTTTTGAATAACTCAATGTTTTGATGATACTCTAATCTGCTGAGATGCGCTCCTGTGGTATCCTAGCAACCGCCTTACACTTGTCAGAGTAGGCGATCTTCACTACGGGATTTGGTCCGTCGTCTTGCGGAACAGGCTCCAGATCAGCCCACTCCTTCCGGTCTCTGAAAGATAAAAACACAGCACTGATCCAACTGCATACCTCAAATACCTCCGGACACCAGCTTACCACAACTTTGAAAACTAAAGGAGGGCTACTAACAAAACTAGATTGACCTTCAGCGTAAACTGTCATTTCTTTTATTACGGTGATGATTATTTGAGCATAAATAGAGACAGAAATTCCAAAGCAAAGCTGTTATATTAGCCTGAACCGAGTTAATTATTGTTACCTTGTGATAAATGACCATTATCATACTAAAATTATTATCACTATGACACTTGAAACACATTCAGCCTTATTAATATGGAAAAAGTGGCGTCTCGAGAAACTTGTAAGAAACGCCTCCTTGCTAATGGAGTAGCTACTGAGGCTAGGTTAGCCAGCGACAAGACGGAAAAAGTACCTGTAAAAAATGTATCGGGTTGAGTCGGCGCCATAACTGTCCCCGAAGTGGTCCCCGACATCTACATCCAGCTCTTTCTGCTCTTTAACCCCCAGGGGTTCACTGGAGGGCTCCTCAACAGTTGACATGGCTAACTTCTAGCTTTGTCTCAGCCAGAGCGCTGCTTCTGCAGGAAGGAAGACGCAACTTCCGGTGCCTCCGTGAACGGTGGGAAATATTAGTTTCCTCCTAACCAGCAGTAAGAAAGAAAGGGTGAAAATCCACATGTGCAACCGCATTTTAATAAAATCGTGTCTAATTGTTTCTCATAATTTCACAACCACTCACTTTTAAAGCGAAACACTTTCATCACAACTTTCAGACTGTTTGACAGAAAATCAATTAAAGCAGCTCACTCAGCAGGTTGACTGGCAGATTTATTTCACGGTGGTTGTAGATGCAAAATTAAAATAGGTGCTCCAATCCAACTATCCTATTTTCTGTGATTATAAAACTGAAGATATTTTTATATGGGCTCAAACAAACTTCAATTGAAATAATGAAATCTTTCTGCTCTGTTGTTGAAAATTATGAAATCTGTACTTCCAGCATCTGGCCTGTTGACAATATCTGTGGTGTCACTTCAATATCAAAAATCCTTCTCTCTCATAAAATAATCTAATTTTCTGAGGAACTAAATTTTGAGATTTTAAATTAGCTGTACTTGAAATATAGACATGTATGTAATGCCTAAAAAAATCTCACTTTGTAATTTAGTGAGATGTTTTATTAGGCAAGTTGTACTTTTTTTAATTGTCTGGGACATTTTAAAACGTATCCATTATAAAAACTTTTTTTTAAAAAAAAATCTTATAAATTAAAACCATTTTAAAAGTTCAGTGGTGGTATTAAGGAAGTGTTGGGGAGCGGGGGAGAACTGTTCACAAGTTGATAAAATATGATTTAATATATGGTACGACCCTTCTGGTGAACCATATTTATCCCTAGCTTAGCCAGGTTCTAACAACGTCGTGTACTAGGCGCATTTAAACGCATCATGAGGTTGCCAGGAACTCTTGTTTTGAAAAGCAAAGGCGTGACAGCGGGGCAGAACTGGAAACTTTAAATCAGCGAAGTTAAAGACACCCGAAGAAGCACAACCGTAACTGTAGACGTCATAACAATAACTTATGTTTATCCAGGCATTCAAAAGACATTTTTAGATTGTGATAAACTTGTTCTGAATAAGTTTATCACAACATTTAGATATATATATATAAAAAAAAGAAAGCTCACACACCTTATGTTTCAAATAATGTCTTGAAAGCAAGGTCAAGCTGAACTTTATTTTCATCGACAACTCTGACATTATAAAAATAAATAGATGATTTACAGTCAGTGGATTGTTATACAAACCGTTATCAAAATTATGTCTCGGCCAGGATGAAGAATTAAACACATGCATAAAATCACCATTCAATGAATGTATACATGTTCGAATACTTTGTTGCCATTATTTGCGGATAACAAAACCAGTTTTTCGTTGTTGTTTTTTTTTCCAGCTCGACAGGGTTGATAGAAAATAAAAATCACTTTTCAAAAGTAGTCAGCAGGACAGCTTGAAGATGCCTCACTCCGACCAGTTTCCAACGATCCGACGTTTTGTTCAGTGGCTGTCTTCCGGGTCCAGTCCGTGCTTCTCGATGTAACGTCTGCAGAAGACCACTACTGGTTAGAGAAATTAATCTCGCACAAACAAATGTCGTAGGCGTTATGGTTTGCTGTCTGCATACGGAGGTTTAAATCCGCTCTTCGTCAGCATGAATGTATTTTAAGTGATTCGTTTCAATTGTTCCTTTTTTCCAGGCGTGAACAATGATTCAACATCTTCAATTAAAATTTAAAAAAAGCATTAGGTTTTAATTTACTGTGTTTTCCCCCCCTCTATATTTTCATAAAGCATGTGGTTGTGGTACAATTTGCATTTAGATATGTGTTAGAAGAAACTGTCTAAATGTGAAGCAGCATTCAGTTTTTATGCAAACAAATCTGGAACAAATTTCCAGAAAACTACAAAACTGCTGAAACACTGACTTCCTTTAAATGAAGGCAAAAAAACACAGCACCTGCTTAGAGTTGCCTTTGATTAGTAGTAACTGGAACATTGAAAAGTATATTTGTTTGATTTTGATGAAATGTAATGTTTATTTTTGGTTTCATAGATGGTTGCTGTGTGATATTTTTACGACGTAAACCACTGTGACCAGCCGTGTTACAAAATAAACATGACTTGATTTGTGAGGGTGTATCAATACATTTTTGAGCTTGTATGCATAATTTATATAGGTTTGAATGTGGGGAAAAAATGTACAACACATTCAAACTTATGCATCTAATTCTTACTTTAGAAATGAATTCATTTTTCCACACTGGAAAATGTTTGAATCAAACACATAATTAAAAACCCGAACTAAATAATATATTCATGTTGATTATGAATATTCATAAACTTCTCAATGACACTGCAGGTAAATTACATCCCTCCTCATATCGTCCCCATTTATTGTATTTTTTCTAGCATAAAAAGCTGGGGGGGGGTTTTTTGGCCACTTGAGGGCAGCAAAAGCGTGTCCAAACACCCCACCTATTTTTAATGGGAACCCGCTGATGTTGTTCAATAACCTTTCACTTTTAACAGTGTAAAAATGTTCTGTGCAGACATTGTTGGGTGCCAAGTCGTTTAAAACATGAAATTCCTCTAATCTCTCACCTTCTCGCGTAATTATACAACGCCTCTTTTCTTTCCTGGAGAGACATGTGTCTGTCAGCTGGCGATCTCCCAAACGTTTTGGCAGCAGGCTATGGAGAGGAAAGGTAAAAGCTTGAACCGCAGTAGTCAAATAATAATTTGGACTTCCCAGGATTTTGAATACATATGAAATTTGTTCTACCACGTAAAAGTTGGGACAGATTACAGCATCCACTTATATCTGGGCTGCAGGTCAAAGTCCACAGACCAATCTGAGACAACTCCAACTCACAATTTAGTACTTAAAGGGACAGTTTAGGATTTTTGGTGTGTTGTTCTGCTAAACGGATATCAGCAGTGAGTATCTTACCTGCAGAAATTGAGTGCAAGTCCAGATTTAAGGCAACCAGGAAGTACAAGAGGGGACATAAGACAATGCTCATCTCAACAACATCACAGCAGTTTGTATGAACACTATTTCTATTATTTATTTTTACATCGCTTTAGTTTCATTCTTAGTACACGTTTTTCCATTTCCTGTGAAAATAATCTTTTTTTTTCTGGGTAAAGTACCGCCCGATGCCAACATCATGACAATCCAAAGATCCTTTAGGCATAAACCGCCATGATGTTTGTGAAACTGAAGTTGTTTCAGGACGTTGTTGGAAGTCCTTTCTGATCTCATCCCCTCTGGCACGAGGCGTTAGCGTCAGATTCTGGGACTAGCTGATCTAGATTTATGCTAAATGAAGAACCAAGAGGCCCAAATTTATTCAAGCCACTGCCAGATTTGAAATTATTTTTAACCAACTAAGATTTGTCTCTGACAGGAGGTGAGACAGGAATGTCCTAAAACACAATACAATGTAAAAAAAGAAAGAAATCATGTTGATTATTTACGCCCTTCTTAGAAACTTCCTAGGCATTAAAGCAGTCAAACCTTTCTTTTAATGGATGACCAGCAGTTCAACGTATTCTGACAAGTTAACTTCGGTAATGACCTTCAAGTCTTTGAGGTTGTAAGGATTTGTTGTCATTACCAACTCTGTTGCAAAGTAAATTTTCAGATACACAAAAAAAAAGAAAAAAAAAAACATTAAAAAAAAAAAGCTGGAACTCGTAGGACAGTTTTTTTTTTTTTTTTTTTTAAAGATCGGTGCATTGCTGCAACAAAGATGTTGGTCAAATTGAAAAATTAATTTAAACCTGAATTTGTCAGGGATAACCGCTTTTTAGACGGCAGACAATTTTATGATTGTAACCTAGAGTCAAAGAGAAGTCTAGGTTACAAGAGGTCAGTGAAGGCAGCATTTTGAATGGTCGAACCTTTATGGCAGGAGAGGATCCAGAAGGGAAGGAGCTGATCCTGGAGGCTCCGTATGCTGACGTCTCAGTAGCTTCCATCGACGCTTCCTCTCGGTTCTCTAGCAGGTTTGTTATCGTGGTGTCAACACAGTTGGTTTTAGCTGGAAAAACAAAAACAAAAAACCACATGATTCTACCCTAGTTTTTCTTGATTAAATTTCTGTGATGAAAAAGTGATGCATTGTTGTGCATCTGATGTTACATATTCACCATTTTAAGGTTTCGTAAAACCTCAACATTTTCTGAGAGTGTACTCGCTTTTCAAGATGAATGGATGTGTTAACCACAAACCGTAAGGAGTATTAAAACCGGTCCGTACCTAAATCCCTTGTAATGACACCGATTGGGACGTGTGGCAGCACATCCTTCACCTGCTGGGCCATTTTAGCGATCCGGTGGTCATCTGAGCCCAGACTCTGGGCCATGAAGCCCAGCCCGATGGAGCCAGATGTGGCACCTGCAGAAAACAAAACGCCGCCACTTAAAGAGTCCCAAACTGTGAAATGTCCCACACGGGCAGATCGTCCAAAACAGCTCATTTACTTACTTGTAGTCGATTGTGGTACTGAATGTCTTTTCCTCTTAATGTGCTCTGCTTTATCAGCTTTAGTAATCTTGGTGGAGACCAGCCCCAGTTCGATAGCGAGAAGCTGAGCAAGACGACACACATTAGAGTTAAAAGAGGAAAAGAGAGCCAAACAATAAGAAAACAGACTAAAATTATTTTTGAAAAAACTAGCATTCTCAGATTCAAAGAAATGTGCAACTGGGTAGAATATTTGTTCTAGGTTTTCTGTCAAGGGGATATCATACAAAATATTTACAAAATATGCCTAAATATTTGTGCATCGTGAAAAAAAAAATACTATTTACAAGAGAATGGAGAAGCTGTGCAAATAATCGCAATGTTTGTCAGCAGCTGTCATGGCGAAAGAGTCTAACAGCTTCTGAGAGGAAGGATCTGCAATGACACTCCTTTGTGCACCAGAGACGCAGCAGTCTGTCGCCAGCTGCATGTCATCCAGCCAACTGACAATAAATTCATATCTAGCCAAAGAGAAGTCCCTCGAGAAAAAACCTATGAGATTAAATGGTCCTGCCATGACAAAATTTAAGGCCTGTGATTAATGTATGTAAGGCCAATTTACATTTCATTTAATGAATTTAAGACTTTTTAAGGCTTTCATTTAAAAATGAAAAAATTAAATTAAAAATGTAAAACTTTTTAAGGCTTTCATTTCGTATAAATGAATTTAAGTCTTAAAACACTTAAATTATTCAATTCATATAAATGAATTTAAGACTTTTTAAGGCTTTCATTTCAGAGAAACAAATTTGAAACTTTTTAAAAATGCGCAGAAACCCAGTGTTAAATGCCCGTTTGTCTTAAATCTGCTTGGCAGGCATCTTGAGGTCCAATAAATTCCACTTTTGGTTTTACATGTGTGATTTATGTTCATAAACTCCAATGAGGGAATCTTACCTCCTGGACTTTGTTGGCAAACTCCTGCGTAGATTCGCCGTCTTGTCTGGAAACCGGTGGGAGCCAACTGAAATAAAAGGCGATGTCAAAAACCTTATTTTTAAAAGTCAGAACGCAAAGTATGACGATACTTACTGTAGAAACTTTTATTCTCTCAAACTATCTCAAGCTGCAGCTGAGTATCCAGCATTACTAGCTTTGAGTAGGTGAGCCAGAGGCTGTTAGTGCTGCCAAGGCAACATGTAACCATCACTGCTTTCTACCTCCACACTATCCCTGTCTAACAGACGTTAAGTAGTGATAAAATATGTAGTACCTTACATGATACACTGTACATGGAGAGAAAAATGTCCACAGGAGGTCTGTTAGCCAGCTGGACTCTATCGTGCTCTGTTGGAGGAAACGAAACACATTAAAAATGGCTGTGTTATTATGTTACAGATGGGAAAAAATGACCAGAGAAGCTGTATTATCTGTATACAAATATCCTCACTTATATTGAAGGAGTTCATCATGGAGCTGGTAGAACTCTCTGTAACGCCTGAATGGATTACTCTCAGCACTGAGATCAGATTGAAGCAGCTGCTACTTCACTTTAAATGTGTAATATCAGATTTGGAACAAAGTCGTATTTTGTTCATCGAAGATTTTAACCTCTTCAAAATGTGTTTCATTGAGTCCTGGAACGATGATAAGCTAAATGACACTAATAAAGCAGCAGATGATTTAGTTTGCAAGTGTTCTCCATCTATTCTGACCTGACACACAAGTTTAAAATCCGGTTACCAGAGAAAGCAGAGGTCTGGACACCCGTAAGGCCACAGGTTGGATAGAGTCAGTCAGTGTGAAAGGCCATGAGCTGAAACAGCAAACACACAAAAATACACATTTACTACGAAGCAAACACTATTTGGAAAACTTTCTTCCTGATATTAACAACATTAAAATACATGACAACGTAAACAAACTGTTATTTGACTATTTCGTTATCGATGACAGACGGCAAATTGAAACGAGTGGATTCTGACTAAAATCAGCAGCAGAGCTAATTAGCCAGCTCACTTTACCAGAGCTGAGGATGAGTCAGTAAAGTGACCAAAACGCTGAGCTGGAAAAGGAAACTGCAGGCCAGGCGCCCACACAGGAAACACCTGGATGTTTTTGCAGCACAGCATCAAGACGCAAACCCAACCTTCACATTTCTGAATCACTGCAAAGTATTCTGCCAACCTTGAGCTAAAGGTTAGATGATACAATATCACACAGCTTCCTGTTTTATAAAACAAAAAAAACATTTAAAACAGAAGTGCATAAAAAATGCAAAACAGTAAACTGATTGATGGTAAAATAATGTGGTTATCACGGCGTTGACTTCCTCTGCTTTAGTTTTGTTCCATTTAGACGTTTCAGACTAAACCGATTTTAAAAATCGGACAAAGATAAGCCGACTCAAATCAAAAAGTGTTTTTTGGGTAATGATATCTTTCATCGAGGGGATAAAGCAACACAAACCAACCTGGACCAACGTGAAAAAGTAATTGCCCCCTAAGCCTAATTAATGCCCACCAGACAGGAAGCAGTGGCTGATTTCTACACATTTGGAGACGTAGAGCAGATCAGTAAAAAAAGATTGATTTCACATGTAAGTATCAGCCGATCAACAAAACCTCAGGAAATCAGCACCGACTTATTGGCGTAACCCTAGCAATCAGTGCAGGATGTATGTTAATGCAAAGTTCAAAGGTAAAAAATGAACAGAAGTAAACGTGCCGATAAATGCTCTGAATATTTGTGTTCCTCCGTAAGACTCGGGTCAGAGGAAACGGACAGCAGGTAAAAACAACAGGAAGGCAGACGGACCTGAACTTGAGCAGACCGGCGCGGCCGTTGGTGGTGTCTTCTTCAGGAAAGACGAGTAAAGGCGGGGCGCCGTCAGCGGAGCAGTACCTCTGGAGAAACTCTCCTACCTCCTCCTGGCTGGAGGCCGAGTGGATCTCCATGAAGCCCCGGGCCCAACACATGAAGCCCGTGGAGCCCTCCAGCTGGGGCTGAGGAGCAGAGGAACAATAACCGCTTACAACAAAACGTGGCAGACGTAGATATTTTAATTCAAGTTTATTTGTGTAGCACAATTTTAGCATTGAAAGCTAAGATTTAAAAACAAAAGCAGTGTCTCTTCAGCCTTTCAAACATTTCTGACCTTTTGTTGGAATGCTTTATTAGCTAAGCCCCTTAAGCCCGACCTCTGAGTCACTCGAGCATTAAAACGGCTCCGACCGCTAAATATTTACCTGAGCTGCAGCTTCATCACACATCACAGAAAAAAATAACATTTTACCCCACAGTACTATATTAGTACTAGTATATTGCCTCGCAAAAGTATTCATTTCTCTGCATATTTTCAGTGCGTTTCGTTTAGATAACACGTAACAGAATCCATAGAAACTAGCCCATAACTGTGGAGGTGGAAGGAAAAATCCTACATTATTTAAATAGGGCTGGAATGAAAAATGCATGCCACACTTTTCAGGTTTTTATTTGACAAAAAAACATTTGTTTAAAACCATGCACTCTTTCTTTTTTCTTTTTACAATCTCCTTTGAGCATCTGACTGGTTAGTGTCCTCAGTTCATTCATGGACAGACTGAACAACATACTGAAATAAGCCGAGCATCGCTGAGACGATCGATTAGATTGATCGTGATGAATCAATTATTGAAATATTCGTCAAATAGCTTAGTAGTAGATTAATCCTTAACTGGAGTACAGAGACTCAAAAAAAAGGCAAATTGCTGAAAGAGCACAAACCTAAAATTAAACCAAAACTTAAAAAATATTAACATTTGCATTTAAAAAAAAAACAAAAACAAAAATAACTAACACTTCACCTGGTTCAAAATGTGCTAAAAAATCTCCCTTTAAACACTTTTTGCTATTTAATTAATCAGTTCTATTCAAGGAATAGTCAACATATTATCTCTACACTGTATTGATACTAGAAGTACTTTGTTTTAGTTGCTGTGCTTCCTTTGCTGCATTTTAAGCGGGAAATGTTTATATTATTTAAAAAATAAGTAAAATTGATTATTTGCAACTTTTAATTCGTCTTTAATACTGTATAAAAAGAGCTTAAAGGGAAAATCTGCAGAGAAATTTTTTATCCGATTAATCGTCAGAATAATTGATTACTAGAACATCGTTAGCTGTAGCCCTAATGCAGAGATGAAAAGGAGTGAAAAAAAGAGATCAATGATCAGAAAACCGGTCAATTTTTTTTTTTTAAAGTAAAACCTGAACACTCACAGTATTGAAGGGGGTCAGGAGGTTGATGATATTGTGGTCAAACTCTGTCACATGATTGCATATGGAGAGCTTGGTGTTTTTATCCCGGGAGCGAGGATTTCTCTGTCGCACGTGCATCCCGAGGACCGAGCACATAACCCTGACGACAAACCTGCAAGCAAAAATAGATGTTAACGCCAACAGATTCAAGAAACAAATAGGAAAAAAAATAAAGAACAATGGCCAAGACACGCCACCTTAAACGTTACTTGCCTCCGCACAAAGCTATCTGGGATTGCGCAGCTGACCAGGAAAACGTGAATGCCGATAAAAATCCGCATCAGCATCAAACAAATGCCAACTGGGGAGTAGAGGAGCAACAGGAGGAGAGCCACGGCATCTTTGGGAAACCTGCACACAGATTGTGGAAACGGTTTCAATTCCACAGGAGAAAAATAAATAAATAAATCAAACACACCTAACATCTCTAAGTCAAGGCTAACTTCTTACAAATGCCACACCTTCTGGACCAAAATGGGGCAGGTCTCCAGGTGTTGCTGGAAAATTCCCTGTTTCTTTTAGGACCATTTTCAAGTGTTAATAAAATTCACTGTGTATTTATGGCTGACATTCCTTCAGTGGTTCAGTTGATCAATAGGGATAAAATAACTTTTAATTTAAAAACGCCTTTATTTTGCAACAGATACTTCTATTTAAAACTTGCAAAGCAGAACTGAAGTCAAACTCCTCGTATGTGCCTCAAACTTGACAAAGAAATTTGATTCTGATTTACTGGACTGCGCTGGTTTGATCTGCTCATACATTTCCAGATGTGAATTGGGCCTCATTTATTGCAAATTTGACACTAAAGTACGTAAACGGAATTTGATCTCTTTGAGATCAAATTCTTATTGAAGCGTGACAGAAGTAGTTTTTCTTTGCAGACAACAGTAAAACAACACGTTTATTAAACTTACCTAAACTAAATACTTCCTAGAGCAGGTGGACATGAACACAAACTTCACTTTATACCTTCTATAGAGGCAGCATTATTTTTGATATATCTAACTAAATGAAATAGTGATGCATATTCTTGCCAGTGTTGGGACGTGGACCCTAAATAAAGTTCCAGAGTAACTAATAGCAACATGATGTCTCTGCTACTTGGCTAATTAGCCTATCGTGTTTCTTTTCGAATGTTTTAACTCCCTGTGACACATTTGACCTGTAAATGCATCATATATCCGTCACCGACAACTTCATAACACATTATCTCAATGAGGAATACAACCCTTCCACCACTGGCTTATTAGCTTTATTCTGGTTAACCAGGGAGTTCTAGTTAGCCTGCCGTTAGCTGACTTACCGACGAAAGTCAAACATGTCCTCAATCCCCCGAGTCTCCATGTCTGCCTGTCGGACTTTGGCTTGGCACACAGGCTAATGCTAAGAATACCACCTGACCTCTAAATATGGGTGAGTCATTACGTTCACAGCAGCGCTATGGTCCTCCACTGGGTGAACTGGTAACCAGCTAGCCGCGTCGTTCACTCGATAAACTGGCAACACAGTAAAACAGAACGAGCAGCTAGGTAGGTTAGCACAGCAGCTATCAACAGATGTTACTTCCTGTAGTATGGCCACAGTTCCTGTTAGGAACCTCTAAAATAAAGGATTTAAAAGAAAAAGTTGAGCTGTGCGTTTTTACTGATTAGACTCCGAAAGTTTAACTTGGATTTATGTACAGTATTTCTAAATTACACATTTTATTACATTCTATATTTTTTTCTTTTCAAATCAAGTCCTGAAATTTCAAAATAAAGGGTGGTAGGAAAAAAAAAACAGAGGGACTTTGTCTCCCTCTGGTGTTTGAATTGGGAACTTTGAAATTACACAAAAATCAGAAGGCAAATGAAAACATATTTATGTACATATAAAAAGAAACTTAGTGAAATTTAATTAGTTCAAATTGAAATTAGGCGATTTATTAATTCATAATTCGTTAATACCTTGAACCACTTCAGAACTTTGAGATCACTCCTGATCAATTGTTATGGGATTTGGGGTTGAGACCCAAATTAGAATTTCATATTAATTTCAGGACTGATATCCTGTCCTTTGCATGTTTTTTTCCCCAAGAAAAAAAACATGCACTGTAAATAAATTATTGGGTATATCCTCCGTTGAAAATGACTTATGAACACCCTGTAAATCACTCACACATTGTTTATGGAATAAACAATTCATATATATATATATATATATATATA
>NW_015113127.1:473969-475174 GCF_001443285.1 Poecilia latipinna | reverse complement strand
ATATATATATATATATGCGCTCGCTGACACCATCATAGTAAAAGAAAAATTACAATTGAAAAAATAGACTTTTTTTTTATCTTTCCTTCTCTCCTTTCTGAGCCTCTCTATCGCCCCCTGGTGTTCCCCAGGCGGCCTAGGGCATTTTTTCTTTAACAAAATCCTCTCATTAAATCTCCCAGGCTCCTCCCACATGCAGTCCCGTTTGTTTGGCAACAAGAGCAACTCGTTTGTGCAGTTGCCGTAGTTAACCCGATATTGATTTTGATTTCTGGGAAAACAAACAGAGCGCTTTTAAATCCAGCGCAAACTGAACGCTGGTCCTTTTTCTTTCTGTCAGCGCTCAGGAGTCAAAATGAGGGTCGGAGTCCGTTGCTGTCCTCTAATCCTCTGCCTGGCCCTGGTCTCGGTGTTCGGGCTGGGCGAAGACCTCGACCGGCCTCTGTTCGGGCCTCCCGGCTCTCCTATCCGGCTTCATGAGTCCGACCCGGACCTTAAGAAGGTTCTGGGTTTCGCGGAGGAGCGATACAACCGGGGCTCCAACGCTATGCACCTCCGCCGAGTCAGCCGGTTCGTCTCTGCCACTAAACAGGTTAAGACTTAAAAACAATTATTTCTTCATTGTTTAAATAATTGTATCTTGGCTGTGTTTTTAATCATTTAAGAGTCAGTTCAGTATTATTCAATGTCTGTAAACAACGATAATTAACCCTGCGTCATGGTAACATAAGTGAGATCCGGACGGAAGGAAAAATTCATAATTTCAAAAATAAAAGCACAAACTTCATCGTACAGAACAAATGCTGATGTACATTTCCTAAAGAATATATTTATTTCAAAGCTATCTAATTCTGATTAAAACAATTCTCCATTAAATGAAGTGAAACAGACGTACTATTAATGTAAAACTTAAATTGTTAAAGCGTTTTTTCCCCAACCGGAAGCGTCGATTCATCAGCGCATCATCGACACACCACCAGAGAAGCTGTATTCCTAAAATAACAACACGAAACCATAATCTGTTAAATTCAGTGAGGGAAGGTGATGATGCCTGACATTAGGAAGTCATGTGATGAATATGTTGTTAAATTTACATGTTACTCCATCCATCCATCCATCCATCCATCCTTCCATCCTTCCATCCTTCCTTCCTTCCTTCCTTCCTTCCTTCCTTCCTTCCTTCCTTCCTTCCTTCCTTCCTTCCT
>NW_015113127.1:458004-469573 GCF_001443285.1 Poecilia latipinna | reverse complement strand
TATATATATATATATATAGGTATATATACACAGGTCTTTTTTTTTCTCTGACTAAAGTATTTTGAGGATAATTGCAATATCAGGTGATCTACATCAACTTTTTAAAAAATCACCCTTATTCGTATTTTCGGCATGGTCTTGTTTGTTCAGTCTGACCTTCATGTTACATAACCAGGATCAATGAGATAAATTAGGTAAAGGGTGACGAGTCAATGTCTAATGTTAGCATTCACCTTGCTAAAGCCTCCATTACTGCTACTTAGTGCTGTTTAAAATAAATCTACATTTGACAACATGAAACTGAGGCACGTGTTTATCGACTAATATGCTCTCCTCGTTTCAGTCGGTCCAACCTCAGAACAGCCCAACATGCTGGAGGCTCAATCCACCATCCAGCCCTCAGAGGTGAAAAACAGCAGCTTAGTGAGGTTTTGTCAGCGTTTCGTCACGTGCCCCAGCAGTCGTTTATTCTCTTTGTTCTCTCTGTGGTAGGAGTCCGTGGAGCTGCTGGGCCAGTTTAAAGAGTTCATGGTTAGATACAATAAGGTGTACAGCAGTCAGGAAGGTGAGCGGTTTGCACACGCTCACACAATCCAGCAGCTGCATGAACACACACACACACACACACACACACACACACATATACATATGCCCAAACACACACATAGTCACATTCTGGTGCACAGATACTGAACCTTTTGTGCTCATTGTGTTCACCCTGAAGGGAAAACACACTCACAAGTCAGCCCACATTCAGTTCCATGTATACACAGAATGTTGTGAAACAGTTAAATACGCAAAACCTAAAGGGTCAAAGTAATCTTATTAAGAGGAATTATTAAAAGCAGTTTTCAAATAATGTTTTACTTTTTTTAAGAGGAAAAAGTTGGTCCAAATTGACTTTGCACTATTTGAAAAACCAGTTATCCACTTTATAAAATTTCGCAGCAGCTGTGATTAACCACATTTTCTTGACCGCTGAGTTAGCTGTGGGCATTTATCTTACTGTTTATCATTTACTGTAAAAATGTCTTATAAGAAGAATTCTGATTTATCATCGTCTCGATAAATTTCAATGAAAGATGTTAAAAAAACTGACGTAATTGTAAATGCTATTTTTACTATTTTCTCCACTGTTTGATAAGAGCAATACATCAATAACATTATATATCGTGATAAATACATGATCAGTGTCTGTAGATATGTCCGATACATTATTCAATAATTTCACTGATCTCCGATTCAGAACCAAACAGCATTCTGGGAGATGAAAGCAGAGGAAAAGCTTTCGCTGCTCAACCTTTCACAACCAGCTATAATGTTGGTGGCATCAACAAATTCACTCACTCTTTGGTTACCTAGCAACAACCTGTTGAGTAACTTGAGCAGCAGCAATGTCAGGCTTTTCCACCGTGCCACATAACTGCTTAGAAATTAAAATCAACAGCCAGGAGTGAATAAAGAAAATGAGTACAACACATCCAGCGGAAACTGGATGAAACAAGAACGGTCACATCACCAGCTGGCAGCATTTCAGATATATAAAACAAAAAACTACTCGATAATTATCATCATCGACTGATATGAAACCCTAATATTGTGATATGTTTTTAAGCCATATCGTCCAGCCCTAAACAGAATACATAAGTTTAATGGGAATGGAGCACAGAGCAACAGTAAAGTTTAATTACTGTAGAATTTTAGCCAAGACGTAAAAGCCAAAAAGAGTCAAATTTCAAACTTCAATTTCTGAGCTCAGTTTGGACAATGACTAGCTTACCTCAAGTACTAATAAAAGAAAATGACAAATGTTTGTTGGCTTGCAATTAGAAAGCGATAGATAGAGATCACATGAAGTACTAATCTGACATTGCATGTTGTGATGTTAAGTATTGTCTTTGTGCGTGTTTCCATGACAGAGGCTGACATGCGCCTACAGATCTTTCACGAGAACCTGAAAACGGCTGAGAAGCTCCAGTCTTTGGATCAAGGTTCGGCTGAGTACGGCGTTACCAAGTTCAGCGACCTAACTGGTGCGTGCCACCGTGTGCCGTCCGGTTATTTCCGACGAGGAAATGCGTCTTCTGCTTTTAACATTGCAGCTTTGTGACAACTCGACATTTTCCCGGTACCACAAACGTTTCAGCTTTGTATTCTGTCCATCTGTTTTCGTCCAGAGGAGGAGTTTCGTTCCACGTACCTGAACCCGCTTCTCAGTCAGTGGACTCTTCATCGTCCAATGAAACCTGCCCCCACCGCCAAAGGCCCTGCCCCCGGCAGCTGGGACTGGAGGGATCACGGAGCCGTTAGTCCCGTGAAGAACCAGGTGATGCCGAGCAGAAGAGTTAATAACCGACGGCTCACTCTGTTGGGAATAACTTGATGTAGCGCAGGTACATTTTTGAACCCTCGTTGTGTTTTGTAGGGCATGTGTGGATCTTGCTGGGCGTTTTCTGTCACAGGAAACATCGAGGGCCAGTGGTTCCTGAAAAATGGGACTTTGCTGTCACTGTCAGAACAGGGTAAGTCGTCCTCAGATTCTGACTGAAAAAGCTCACCACTAACATATTCGAAATGCAATGAAAACAGTCAATTTTCCATTAAATCAGTGGATTATACACTCTCTGCTTTGCAGAGCTGGTTGACTGTGATGGAGTGGACCAGGCATGCAGAGGTGGACTGCCGTCAAACGCTTATGAAGCTATTGAAAAGCTGGGTAAGAAACAGCTTCACGGGAACAGTAACACACAGAAAACTGAAAAGGGAGGATTTAAGTTTAAATAAGCTTATGTTATATATATATTTTTTTTTATGCATGTTTGTCTCTCCTGTGCCATTAAGGTGGCCTGGAGACAGAAACGGATTACTCCTACAAAGGACACAAGCAGACGTGTGATTTCACCGACAGGAAGGTGGCTGCCTACATCAACAGCTCACTGGAGATTTCCAAAGACGAAAAAGGTAAGCAATGGGGTGGGCATTTATCGTATCATTTATCATTTATTGCGATAAATTTCTTACCATGGTAAGAATTTTGATTTGTTGCTGTCACAATAAATTCCAATTAATGATGTTTTAAAATCCCCCAAAACTCTCCTTATTTTTGAGTTTTGTAATTCTACTCTTTTCTTCACTGTTTGATCAACAAATACTGATAAATTTGAAAATAGTTACTGTTTAGTGACACAAATCACACTTCTTTACGTGACTGGTGTCTTAAAGAAACGTATCCCAAAATGGGAATGTTTGTTCAAGAGCATTATTTTTGTTTGTGGGGCTATAATTGCTGCAACACACAGTAGAAGTAAGAAGGATTTAATAAACCGTTGTTATCGTCACTTTTATCGATATCACAATGGTAACGCAAAATATTGTGATAAAACTGTAAGTCCATATCGTAAGAGAGTCAATGTTATGCGAGTTGAGCATCCAAGCGTCATTAAACAGGCAAATATTTTACTGCTTTATTCTTGTTCTCAGAAATTGCCGCTTGGTTGGCAGAGAAAGGACCAATCTCTGTCGCTCTCAATGCCTTTGCAATGCAGGCGAGTTCTTTACTTCCTCTTTCCGTTTCTCTGTTTGGTCTGATGTAACTTGTACTATTTTTTTCCTGTATCATCAAAGAGTAAAATTTGCCTTTACAGTCACGGTTATGGTTGTCTTTATATTCCTGTAGTTCTACAGAAAGGGTGTTAGTCACCCAATGAAGATCTTCTGCAATCCGTGGATGATCGACCACGCTGTGCTGCTGGTGGGATATGGTGAACGTGAGTAAATCACTCCTCCCCAATCAGAGTTTAATGACATCTGTTGATATTAGTTTGTGATTCAGAGTATTTTAAACTGTTTTCGTTGTGCTGTTCTTCTTTCAGGAAATGGCATCCCATTCTGGGCCATCAAGAACAGCTGGGGGGAGGACTACGGAGAGGAGGTACAAGAACAACAACAACTACCACTAACTTTATTTGATTCAAGTTAAATGTAGGGTACAGGAATGCAGATATGCTGACAGATGTGTAGAATCCTACATTTACATTGTTTTACAGGTGTACCGATAAATCAGCCCCACTTTCCTTATCGGACAATACTTTAGCGCTGAATTGCTGTTAGCTTGCTTCATATAAGTTAATATTTACAACCTGACTCAAATCACAAATTAACTTCTTGCTCGTATAACAAATTATTCCACCATAATTCATTTCTCTTAGCACACAATTATAGCAGCACTGTTCTGTAAGTATTAATATCACCCGCAGTGCTTAATTACAGTATATAATTTACCTTGGCATTCAGGTTTTTTTTTCTTTTTACCGATTTTTTTCCAGTACTACAATAAAATTTAAATTTATTTCAAGGCTTTTTAAGCTTCTTTACTAATAAATGGAGCCAGTACCATGTTGTAAATACATTGAGGTCTGGTGTAAATTTAACTCAACTTAATATCATTAAACTAGAATGTTTTATGTTATTGTAAGAGTTTTATTTTGTATTTTGTTTGTCTCTTCTGCAGGGTTACTACTACCTTTACAGGGGGTCCAATGCATGTGGAATCAACAAGATGTGCTCTTCAGCTGTTGTCAACTAATCTTCATGCTGTCTGTGTTGTACCAGCCGCCTGGTACAACTACGTCAGCTCACGAAAAGCACAGGAACAAACTGCATGAGGATCCAAGTGAAGGCACTTCCAAGCTCTAACAACGTTCCGTTAAACCGTTTGCTGTATTCTAACGTCATACCTCCCGCCTCATGTCAGCCTACTCTGTCACACCAGCTCTACTGACGTTAGCTTTGATGTTACTGTGAAATATTGCTGTAAATTGAAACTGCATTTTGTTTGCACGTTACTCCGTTGTTTCAGCAGAGGCAGTGTTGTTTGTAACTCATCTCTACTAGCAATAAACGTGCTTGTGCTCGAGGTATTGTGAAACTTAGACCATGTCTACTCAGTGTTTTTTTTTTTAAGTTCTTTTATTAATTGTTGTATTAATTGAGATTTGTTTCCAAGGAAAGGTTTGCACAGGACTATTAAACTGTAATAACAACTGCAGTGAGAGTGAAAAAAAAAGATGTTTGAATAAAATGTGGGAATTAAAAAAAAAGTTCATGAAGTGTCCAAACTAAATCACTTTGCTTAGACATTTGGAATCATGAATGGAGACAGTCAATTATTATTATCCATCCATCATCTAAAACCCAGTCTAAATGGTGCCTATCTCCAGCTGACCTTAGACAAGAGGCGCTATCAGGTTGCCAGCCCATCACAGGACAATACACACACATACACATGCATACACTCATATAAGCATTCAACATATTTACACTCAAGTAAATGTAAAAAGTAGCTTTGCAATAAATTATTCAAGAAAAAAAAGAACTCTGAGTAACCGATCATATGTGATTTAATATTTAAAAATTATGTAGGAAGAGAAAAAGTATATTAAGTTAAGTGCAAATTTGGGTGTTATATTACAAATTAATACAAATAACAATTACAAAACAAATTCAAGCAGAAGAAATGCTAAACTTTTTTTAAAATACAAAACGTAGGACACTAATACAGCAGGTAATCCATAGGATAAGGAAAAGTATTTGCAGTGACAATATATGGTGTTTGCTGAATCTTCACTTAATCTCCAAATGGTCCAATAGCAGATACAAAATGACATCAGAACAACAAAGCTTGTTTACAAACAAGAAGTCTGCCTTTCACATCAGTGGTAGATCTGTGTTTGTTGCCTTTTGCTTAAAAAATATGTTTGTTCTTTATTCTGTGAAGGCCTGAGTATCTATTTTACTCAAATAGAAGAAGAAATGCTTCATAATAACATTACTCAAGCAAAAGTAAAAAGTATGGAGTAGTAAAAACTACTTCTAAAAGTATTCCTGTACCCAAAGGTTACTGAAGTAATTGTAAGTATTTAATACCCACATCTGTACAGTACAGATAGACAGTACAGATGCGTTTGGACTTAGAAGCCGTAGGGAACCCAATGGTATTACTATATGCATCTTACAAGCATTTAAATGTTGGTGATCTTGAACATTGCTCTGATTTCTGAAAGAAATACAATTCCCATAATGCAAATTAAGAATAACCCAGAAATAGATAACCCTTGCTTCCGCAGAAAGATACCTGTAAAATAAAAATAAGTGTTTCCCAGCTCGTAATAATGTTTCACATTTAAATAGAGGACAATATATTACTGTTGTATTGAATTTCATAATTATCAGAAAAGCATGTGACAAAAGAGCAAAGTTTTTTTTTAAAAAAAAGAAGGTAAATAAACTCATACTGGTTTTACTTCGAAAGTGAAAAGCACGTTAACACCGGAAGTGAGACGTTTGTTTTTGGTGTTTTCAGAAAACGTGATAGCATGTGGCATATTCATTGATAGAAAAGACCCTGTTATTCTGTTCAGCTTTTCTGCTGCCCTTTTTGTCGCTGTTAGGAAACATACTTCGTTTTGAAACTAGACTTTGGTCTCTAGTTTTCAAGGTAGGAGCGGAAGTACAAGTAGTAGTTTTCAACGTAGCCAGTGTTAGCAGTATTAGCATATCAAGCTAAGTTCTTCGTATCATTAATAAATTATGTACGGTATTAAGAATATGACCGCATTCAGAGGTAGCATATTCGAGTGTGTTTGCTTTTTTAAATCACTTTTGTGACTCTTTGTAGTTGTCGACACTTTGATAGGTGATAGTTAACTAAGTTTGGTTAATGTGCAGCAGTGTTTCCAGGTGTAACACAACGTTCTGTGATCATGCCATTTGCGGACTATGAAAGGATTTCCGTTTATTTCAAAAACATTTAATTAAGAGTTTCCAAATGTAGTTATCTAGCTTTTCTTTATGTCTACAAGTTTATTAACTTATCGGTGTATCAAACTCTGTGAATTTATTTTTTACCAGCCATGTGCAAATTATGTCAGTAGTCGTCACAATAATATCGCAAATATCGTGATAAAACTGTGAAGACCATATCGCCCACTCCTACGTATTAGTAGTAGTATTTCAACATGACTAATTTTTTTAAACAAATTTTGCTTTCTGTTATGTGATAAATCATAGTCTTACCCATCTCTATTTGTACTGATTTTGTACAAATACAAAATCCTGAGAATTAAATGTTTGACAAAGTGTGCTAAAGTGTGTGCAGAACAAGTACAGAATCTATTCCGACTTTTTTGTAATTACTTTTTTCTCTTCAAGCTGGCGAAGAAAACTGCTACCCATAACTTAAAATGTCACAGGCCACTAAACGCAAACATGTTGTGAAGGAAGTTCTGGGAGACTTGATCACTCCCACGGAGAACCAGCAGATTGTGAAGGTAAACATTTTAATGTACAGGTCATTAACAACACTCAGGAGGACGTTTTAACCATGTCGTATCTCCTTTCTCCACCTGCACACTCTCACAGGTGACTGGTAGCCGTGGCAACAACCTCCACGAAGCGGTCACGGCTCAGGGCGAGACGTTCCTAGTTAGCATGCCCACCAAGTTCCGCAAGAACATCTGGATCAAGAGAGGTGATTTTAAGAGTAGGATTATTTTTCTGAAAATGAAGTCATTGAGCCATTCATAAGTATTTAAAGATGTCTAATGGGGCAGTTTGTGTTTAAATATACCCATTCTACCTTCGGACTAATATTGTTTTCATATCTTTACCAATCTTATATACATCTTACTACCCTTTCAACATCTTCAAAGAAACAGTCACACGACTGACACTGCTTCATTTAAACCCCCCACAATCCTGTGCTGCACTGTCACATGACCAAAGACCTCATGACCAACTTCCTCCCTGTCCAGAAACCAACGGCATAATGATGTTAATAAATATCTGTTGGTAATAGCGACCCAGTTTTCTTTACTGGAGCGAGACTTATATGTTAAAAAATGATGAAGATCGGCCGATGTGCCTGTGTGTTAACGTAAGTTGCATTTCCATCAATTATATAATTGCGCAAATTAGTTCCGGAAAAAAATTCACCCAATGTAAACGCAGCAATTTTGAAGAAAAAAAAAAACGCAGTTTCCACAAAAACAAATAAATGAATTGAGCTCGGATGAAGCTGTTTTTGGTCATATTGAAATTAGCGTGTTTCACAAAACTTTGATGGAGACCCTTTTTTTTTTTTTTTTTTTGCATCACACGAGTCACATAATCAACAACTGGATGTTACTACAGGCAGTCACTAACAGAAAAGATGGAGACGACATCTTGTTTTGGGAATATGGGTATTACGGGGGAACACCCTATATTGTGTTAAGAAGTTAGATTATGATCACTGTAAGTTAATATTTGCTTTAAATCCTTTTGTTATAGATTAATTTCCTGCATAATTTCATTCTGTTTCTCAGGTGATTATGTCATCGTGGATCCTATTGAAGAAGGGGAGAAGGTGAAGGCAGAGATCAGCTTCATTCTCTACAAAGATCACATTCAGTACCTGCAGAAACAGCAACTCTGGTGAGTAGAATCCCAAACCCCCTCAGAGGGAGAGCAGTGGAAGCCTCCTAAACCACGGAGTGTCTCTTTAAGGCCCGAGGGTTTTATGGAGGAGCAGTCATCGCAGGACAAGACGAGCAGCAAGGAAGAGGAGGCGGAGGGGAGAGATGATGAAGAGGAAGGAAGCGACTCGGAAGATGACGACAGTGACCTCTTCGTGAACACAAACCGCTGTAACTACCAGTACAGTGAGAGCGAAGATGAGGACAACACTGAGGAGGAGGAAGAAGACGAGGAGGAGAAAAGGACAGAAAATGGATCATAGCAGCTTTGTGAGCTGGAAAGATCCAGTGACTCTCTGACTGATCCTGATTCCACGATGATTTCAAACGTTTGTTCTTTGTGCAACGGCTCCCTCTGCAGGTCGGCTGTGAGAGAACAGCCGAGGGCTGGAGTGGCTGGGATCCTTCAGTGAACCTAATTGTTGCTGTTTCTACCAAAAACAATCTAAAATGTTCCAGTGAAACTTAAATACACCTAGAATCAGCATCAGATATGTTTCTGTCTTTCCTTCTAAATTCCCAGTAAAACTTTTAAGCCTAACTTTTCAGGTTGGTTTCTACAACAACCCTAAACTGCAAATTCAACTATCGGGTTAAAAATGTATTTAATCTCCAATTATCTCTTCAATGGGACAAATAAGTCAATAAAAAGTGTAAACAATGGTTTGCTGAAATAACGAACATATTTTGTCAGCTTAATGGTTACTTTGGCCCTTTGCCGTTATCCTGTTTTGTTTTGTTACGTTTGAAAAACGTGACAAAAACTTTTTGTCCCAAACAGGGAAATGTCCTTGAGTTGCTTTGATAGCCAATTGTTCAAAATGATTTTCTATGATTTACTGTATATGTTATGGTTATATTACTTCAATAAATGGTGTTTACCAGCAGGAGTCCATTCAGTTACTTTGGTTTGATCAGTGATCCTGGCTATCAGGGATCGTGCTGCATTTAAAATACGGTGTCTTCAAAATAACCAAACTAAATTGGGGGATTTAAAAAGGGCAATATTATGTGAAAATTTTTATTTTTTTTGTTTTTTTAGCTTTACATTATTCTCTTCCTCACTCAGCTCCTTCAGACTAGCCAGCAGCAATTAGCAAACACCTGTTAGAACTGCACATCTGCTGAGCTCAGGATAAGAACCACTTCTCAGTGCGACGCTGGTAAAAACGATGTCAAACTGAGAAACGTGACATTCTGAAGGCAACAGCAGGAGCTTCTTAAACCAAGGCACTAATTTACGAAGTCATATTTCTTTTACATCATATTTGATATGTACAGCGTGTTTTTTTTTAGACAATCTAAGGCAACACAAATTACTTCTGATAACAGCAAGTTACTTGATTGTACTAAATGATGCCATGTATCACTTATTAAAACAGCACAGCAAAATAAACCCCACTGAATATAAAAATATCTTAAAACAATTTGAAAAAAATATACATTAATAAAGTTCCTACAGACAAATGGAAACTGATATAGCTGGTGAACTGTTGGGCGATGTAACGTGCCATTATCACCTTTTTATTGGACATTAACATTATCAAATGAATGCAGTTGTGATGCTAATTCTGACCCAGCAGCACATTTAGGTTTAGCAGAGATGTTACCTCTGAGGCTGCGTGACCAAAACGTACCACTATTCTCAGTAATTTAGCTTCTTTTGTAAACGGCATCAACAATGATGCAAGAAAGCAATAAATGCTGTGTGTTTTATTGCACATGCTTGCAAGACCTAGGTATTTCTCCATGATTCTGAGAATTCCAAATACCAGTGAATCCAGCTGAACCAGTCCTGTGGTTAGTGCATTCACCCCAAATGTCAGCCTTGGTTGTATCACAAGTATTAGGTAAAAGCTAAAGCTTCTCATCCTGAAGCTTAAAATTATTAAACCCACAACAAAGCTCAATGATTCGACTTAAGATACAAGATTTTTTTTTCTGCACCACTTTTAAAATAAAATGGACAGTAATTGTTCAGATTTAAGTAGGGTCATTAATTTGATTGCATTTACTCAGACAGCGGTGGTTACTCATACAGTTTATATGAGCAACATCCTGGAAGGTGTGTCAATACTTACCAAAGAGTTTTGTTTTCCATTTTTAGTTTGAATCAGCTCTGTGCAGGAGCCTGTATTAATTCAAAAATAATGGGGAAAAAAATGATAAAACCAAGAAAATAACGGCTGTGATTCACACAAAGGTTATGCAATAAAGGAACGAGTTGTTCCAAGAAAAGCAAAATTGTTTCTTTTCTTTTTCAAGAGTCCAACAGTGGGAGTGTTGAAGCTTCTCAAACAGGTAGTTACATTTCTTAGAAGAGCAACTCAATGTGTCTTACGAAGAACATGTATTGTGTGAGTGTGTGTAATGAACCTTTTGTTTATGGCTGATGTACCGTTGTGTTGACAGAGGTTTTTGTGATGTGATCAGAGGGCTAAGCTCTGCAAACACAGCAATTCGTTCCTCCGAGGCGGGGCGCAGTGGGGAGGAAATTCATCTCAACCGTAACTCTGCCTTGAAAAGGTCGTGTTAACCGGGAGGGGAACTTGTTAATAAAACTCCACGACGTGATAAAGATACTTGACTGCAGTAACTGTCTGTGTTAAACTGTGATTGTTTCTTAGAGGAGTATTTAAAGCTCTGAACTGAAATACGGATCTTATTAAGGTTATATTGTAACGGAAATCATATAATTTCATTAAGTTTTGGGGGGGAGGGGAATCCACAAAATATCGAGTGGGGAGTATTAATACTCATAAAAATCCCTTCAAAGTGCTTATCTTTTAAACACCATCGATCTTCATCTTTCATGCTTTATTTAAACTTTCAAAAAATGTAAATGACCTGCATCTGTCTAGTACTTTATCAAAGGGCTCCAAAGCACTTCACCCAACATTCAGCCATTCACCCACTCAAACGCTGAAGGTGGTGAGTTATACTGTAGCCGCAGCTGCCCTAAGAGAGACTGGCATTAGCAAAGTTTGGTAACACTTTATTTGAAGGGGTTGAATAAGACTGTCATGACACTTTCATAAACATGACCTAACACCTGT
>NW_015113127.1:425610-454553 GCF_001443285.1 Poecilia latipinna | reverse complement strand
AGTGATGAATTAATCTTCGCAACTGTCCACTTCCATATTTGTTATCACTTTGAGATCCTTGGGAACAGGGTAGGGGGTCGCCATGGGGTTGAGGGTGAGGGGTTGGGGGTCACACTGCTTTTTCTATTTCTATGTCTTATTCCACCTATTGTAACTATACTGTATTGTACATGTTGTTGTGGATGTAAAACAACTAAAATAAAAACATGTGATTGCAAAAAAACAAAAAAACAAAAAAAAAAAAAAACAAATGAAAAGTTTTCCAACGTGTGGAAAACACATTGAAGCAGTCACAGTTGATCAGAACTGTTTTTAACATAGTTTTTTCAGATAAGAGTCCAGAGCTGAGCTTAAACACTTGGTGACGGTGTTGCTTTCTGTTTTATCTTCTTGACTGCCCTCAGCGGTACACCCTGACATTGTTCCCTCGTGTCTTTCAGGTCGGCCCACAGCTCGACTACTTCTCTGGGGCTTCGCTTGTGGACCAGAAGGATGGTGTGATACGAACACGGCTGTGCCTCTTCCTTCTCAGTGAAGTCGAAGGTGAGGAAAGCCGGGTGGTGGATGGGTTGGGCGTTGAGCCGAATCATGCACATTCCGACGTAGACGTCGTCAATAGGAAACAGGTGGATTATTTTAGAGATGTTGTGCAGGCGTCTAGTCAACTCCCCAGAGTACACCACCCCTCCTCCGCCCGCGTACATGGGGTAGAACCCCCTGTAGAAGCTCTCTGGGATAAAATACTTTGATCTCCTCACTCGGTTGGGCAAAGCAGACCCTATCACCTCGCCGACCATGAACTCATGCAGGGTGTTGTGGGATCTGTGCTTCTCTAGCTGATCCTGGAGGTAGCTGATCAGCTTTGGGGTGTTGACGAAGACGTCATCGTCTCCCTTCAAGACAAAGAGAGGCTTACTGCAGTGGCGTGAGAACCAGCTCCAGAAGAGCACGTCCTTCAGAGTCAGGTTAAAAAACGTGTCTTTGAAATCCCACTGCAGAATGTCTCTGTGACGCTTACTTTCTGCTCTCAGTAAATGGGATATGTCTACACCCAGGTCTTCTGGAGTTTCTTTGCCCAGTAAGAATACCCTTCGGATGTATCCTCCGCCCACATCTCCGTCGCTGCCGTTGATCCTCTGTCCCTCCACCCATCCGACACGACCCCAAGTCTGTCGAATGACCCGTCGGTTCCTGAAGTTTAGCGCCGTTGACTTGATGGCAAAAAGAATCAGCGGAGGCTCCTTCTCCTGCTCTGACTGAGCTCCACACTCTCCATCTGGTTGGATGAGGATAGGGTAGTTCCTCTTGTGCATGCTGCTTGCAAATTCTCGTACCTGCTGTGGCAGTCTCTCAAAATTCTCCCTCACGCTGGCCATGCCGGTAACTTCAAAGTAGCTTTGGTGCAGCAGAGACTCGTCAGAGCTACTTCGTTCTAACAACATGTCGGACTTTTCTTTGCGGATGATGGGGTTGAAACGGTGGTCGACGTGCCGTTGAAGCCGGTTCCACAAGGCATCGCTTTGCAGATGCTGTTCCCAGAAGGTTTTAGGGACAGAGGGACCGCTGCCGTTGCTCGAAGCACCTGCGGCTACAAAATGGGGGCTTGCCAGATTTGGGGAAACCATGGCGATGTGTCTCAACACCATTGAATTCATGTGCAGATAAATGGTGATGATGGCGTAGCTGTAGAGCAGGGTAAGGCAGCAGCATGGCGTACACATGCAGATCAAGATGTTTCTCAAGCGACAGCAGCGTCGTGCCATCCAGCTGGGGATGAATAAAAAAGTTGTGTTAGTTTGGAGAAATCCAACGGCGCCAGACTCTTGATATAACCGTTCCATGTTTACCTTCGTTTGGAGTTACAATAATATGAATTATGTTACGTTTAGTCAAACATTCTGGAAAAATTCAATGCTTTGCAAACATTAATAACACATGATCTTATTCGCAATTTATCATACAACCAAAAACTTTAACGTGTTAGAATTTTACTGGTCTAGCACAAAGAGAAAATCTAAACTAATCTAAAAGATAAACTAACAGTTTAGATGGATAGTCATTTGTTTTTCCATACAATACTCTAGTGATAGTTTTTAAGTTTATTAATTAGCTTTTCACTGAACTTTTAACATATTTTTAAGATTTCTTTCAGCTGCTTAAGTTTTGGAAAAGTAAATTCTTCTTTCAGAACAAGGGCAACATGTTTTCATTTACATGTGCGGCACATGTGTGTATTTGAATGTGAAATAAAGTTCCAGCTCTGCCCAAATCATTTGTAGCCCAGGCAATTTCAAACTAGAAAGCATAATCATTCAAACAGAGTTTGTTTGTTTGTTTGTGACAGTTTGTGAAACTCAGTGAGATGATCAAAACTTGACACACGCTTTATAACTTAGGTCTCTACGACTTTGTTTCAGACAATGTGGGGCGCTCTTCGTGATCTCAGAGAGTTTGAAGACATTAAGATAATTGGCATAATGTATCCTACTGGCTACTGGCTTTCTAACCACACAGCCAGACAGAGACATAAAGAGGAGCAGCAAAAGCAAAGCAGGGAGATTAGCAGTGCCAGCCAATAACTGATATCATCCAGGAAAGGTTACTTTGGAATATTGTCTCTGCTGCCTGGAATTAGCATGTTAGCACGACATCCAGGAGGCTGTCATACAAGCAACAGTGTCTTCAGACAGAGGTCTCTTCAGAGCCGTTGAAATACTGACTGCTACTGCAGATCCTTCCTGCCTCTCTGTGGATACTTTCATCATATGAGCTGCAACATTTAATTTCCCTTTGGGGAAAATAAATCATTTTTGAGCAAAATCGAGCTGTTCACTATTGTTCTGATGAAATTAAACTTTTCCTTCCTCTTCACAATTATTTTCTAGAATTTGCTGTCTGTCACAAAAACCCAACAGGACACTTTAAGATTTATCGTTGTAACGTGGCAAAATATGAAAAAACAAACAAAAAACAACAACAACAACAAAAAACATTGAATCAATTTGGAAAACTGGGCGTATGTTGGACTAACTAAGCTTCTAGAATCATTCCTGGAAACTTAAGAATGTGGTTAAAGCACGAATTGTGTAATTTAACCTGATACTATGCTGCAGACATCAGTGATTTTTATTTATTTCTAAAATAAATAAAAATAACACATCAGAGTAGCAAAATAGAGAATTCACATTTAGAGTGCGACGATATTTTGGAGTAACTTTAGTAGGAAAAACTACACCAAAAAAGGTGGAATCATTACAAATAATCAGTAAAACTTGTTTCACAGTTGCTTTTTCCTCATCACCTTGCCTGTGACATCCACTTTGCTATAAAGCCACACCTTCAATTTCACAAAGTTGGTGTAAAATCACATAAAAAAGAAGAAGAAGAAAAAAATACTCCACGCACTGTAAAAGTGTAAAACACACTCATGAGGTATTTTCTAACTTCTAACAGAAATAATTTGTCGATCAAAACTTTGTGCGACTGTGAATGAAAAGTTTCCTCACCCGTTTCAAGCGGAGTCCTGCTGGCTCAGTGAAAACTCATCCGTTTACTGGAGCTGCAGGCGTGAAGTGGAGGCGTTCCGTGGCCGACGGAGCTGAAACTAGAACTGACCTGTGAGGTGGCTTTGGATGAAAGGGAATTTGTCAGACTGCTGATGGATACACCCACCATCAGGCAGACAGAAACCACAGAGCAAGAAATACGATGTTTCTATCTCCAACACTAATGGCCCAGGGTGAAACCGCCGGCCGGACCGGAGGCGGGCCAGTCGCCGCTGTCAGGTCGTCTTTAATCTAAATACAGTTTACAGCAACTTGCATTATTAGATTTTACTTCTAAAATTGACAGGGTTTTTCCTGCAGGGCTCGTTGTTTGCTTCTGCATTGTTGTATTATTTGGTCATGGCCCTTGGCAGAGCAATTGAATAATTGAAACGTCACATCATCCAATTATAAAAGGAGTCTTACAGCTTGCAGGAAACCTCCTCGTTGGCATTCCTTCCATAGAAACCCAAATTCCCACCAAACGAGTAGGCCCGTCTTCCTGCGGAGACGTCATCCCGTTGAGCAGACATTCCCGCCGAAGCCATGCACTCTGCAGGGCGAAGAGGAATCAAGAAAAACTGATTTTTAGAATGTTTGTCCCCAAAAACAACAAAAAAACAAACAAACAAACAAAAACCTCTGACACTTGTATTGCAAAACTTGTAGAAAGAAAAACCAAGGCCATGAAAATTTCCAGAACAAGAATGTTTTAGCGGTGACTGAGACGGTTTATTGTTGTCAAAATAGAAGGTTTTCACCACAACTGCAGGACATTGTTTTACGTGTTGCAAGTTCGGAGGCGAGGGGCCTTTCCCACATTTACTGATTTGGATTGAAATTTAGGGGAATCTGCAGGAGCCAAGTCAGTGGTGGTGTGCTCCTCAAAACCACGTGTTACAGCATGAGTGTAATTAATGAGACCGTTTTAATGGGGCGTTCTATTTTTAATAAATGTGAAAAAAAAATCTCAAAAACCTTTTTTTTCCCCCCAAAAACCCATGATCCGGTTTTTGTGTGTAGAATTTTGAGAGAAGAGATGAATTTAATACAATTTGGAATAAGTCTGTAACAAAGTGTGAAAAGTTGAACCTTTTGACTGAAAACTATGAAGTGATGTAGTTTAGGGTTGTTTACAAGGATGGGGCCCCAGGGCTGGAAACTGCTTTGGTGCCCCATCCACCAAAGAAAAAATATTTTGCTAATGCAAATTACAATGCGTCATTAGGTTGCTCTGTACATAACTGGGTATGAACTGATGATAGTAGGCCATGTTATCAAAAAAATAAAAATAAATAAAAATCTAAAACTTCATTGTTTTCGAATACTTGAGTTTTGTCATGCAAATATAAAATTTTATTACAACTCACCTGGTAAGGGCCTACGACCATAACTTATCATTTCTCGCATCAGGCGTCACTTTTCACATTGACATGTCTGTGAAACATGCGTTCATTAATATAAAAAAAAAATTAAAAAATTTAAATCTAAGAGATCTAAACTCCTAAAATAATTGACACCCTCTCAATACAAGTTGATGGATGGATGGATGGATGGATGGATGGATGGATGGATGGATGGATGGATGGATGGATGGATGGATGGATGGATGGATGGATGGATGGATTATAACTTAAGTTGCTTTCTTTTTAAACCTTTTTGGTTTTTCCATGTCCTGGATGACTGACAACATATAAGTAGATTAAAAAAATGAATATCTGGGAAGTATCATAACTTAAACCTAACACTCAAAGCACCAGGGTTTTTAGAGTAAAAATATTCAGATTTTATTTTGTAGTATTAAAGGCTCTATGTTGAAGATGGTAAGAAATATATATTTTTTACTGTCAGCTGCTCTGACAGTAAAAAATAGGAGGAGCCCTTCACCCCCTCCCGAAATCTCCCACTCCTTGTGAGGTTTTCATCTCGTTTCTGATCAGAAACAAACTTCTTAGCCGAAAGAAAATCATCTTAAGTCTAAACCTGACAGGCTTATGAATAATTTTAGGCTTACTTGCACATATTAGATAACTCTTCTTGAACACTTGTCCATCATAGGCTTGCAAACAGTTCTGAAAATGTTCATTTCTAAAAAGAATACAAAGAATGTACATTATACTCCAGTAACTAACATTTCATAAACCAAGAGTTCAGTTCAGATTAAGTTCAAGGTAAACACTGCCCTCTAGTGATGCAATGTGAAACTGGAACCCCATTCTTAACTTTTTTTTTTCCCAGACTCAACAATCTGTCACTTTTCTTTCTTTTCTTTTTTTTTTTTTTTTGGGCAACTTTTGCAAAGATGACAGGACGTTTTCAAAATTGTAGGAATAAAATTTTATTTTCCATATGAAGGGGTGGTTTTGGATTTTTCTTCTTTTACAAGTAGTATGTTTTTGATAAAACTTGCAAAAAATTTCCTAGCATATTCCAAGAATGATGGACATGAAGAGAAGGGGAATTTATTGCTGGATGTTTAAAATTATGACATTTTTTTTTTACTTGTTTATTGTTAATATTCTTCTTTCTTTTTTTTTTTTTACTGAGTGGAAAAACAATTTGCTTGCTGCTTTTTCCATGCACCCAACTACCAGTACCACTAGGACATGCAGGGGAGGGGAGGGAGAAAAGGGTGGAGCTGGAAGTGAGGGTAAGGAGAGGGAATTGGCAGGTAAAAAAGACAAACTGCTTGACAAACAAACGTTGAAGGGCTGTGTGTCTCTCTCTCTGTGTGATTGTGTGTGTGTGTGTGTGTATTAAAGTTTGAGTGTGTGTCAGTGTGTGTATGAGTGACATTTATGTGTGTATGCGACAGGTGGGTGGGGAAGTGTGGGGTGAGGAGAAACAGGGTGGGGACGGGGGAGAGAAGTTGTTAAACATTTCGACTAGCTCTAGAAGCACACTATCCTCACTTGCTGATTTTTCCATGTTGTAAAATCCCGGACTGATTACAGTGACAATACGATAGAACTATAGGCGGAACGTTTTTTTTGGGGGGGGGGGGGGGGAAAAATACCCAAATGATTCACCTCTACTGGGATTCCGAGCGGGATTTGTCACCTTGTTTTTTTTTTTTGTTGTTTTTTTTTTAAAGATACTCTATATCTCTGATCCATGCATCGTCTGTGGAAGGAAAGAAAACAGAACCTAAACAGGGGAACGAGTTCTATGGGACACAGTGACGTTCATCCTCAAAGAGTCTCCAAGGGGTGGAAGAGTTTTGGTCGGCCTAATGTGAGTGTGCTGCTCTGTGTGTTCCAGACGAGGGGTTTAAATTTCTCCGCTGGTTGCTTTCGGATGGTCTTAAGATGGTGAGAGGAAGACATGACGGCGGGAGATGGTGGGGAAAAAACCCCCAACAACAACAACAACAACAACTCCTGTCAGGCGCCATGACGAAGCAAAAGAAGCTCAGGCGATCAAAATGTCGGAATCACAACTGAGGACGTTTTAACCTGGATTATCACACACACCGCCACACAAGTGTGCTTTGTCGCCTCTTAATTCACGTCCAAGCTGTGCCACCCACTACCGTGACGAAAACACGTGGAAGTTTGGAAAAGAAAAGACAAAAACATCAGGTGCATCTCAGTAAATTCAAACGTCATTCAAATGAATTCAAAAGTGAAACTCATATGGTCTGTCAGAAGCTGCGTTTCCTTTGACCAATAATTGCGCAATTTCAAATTTGGAAAATAAATTTGCTCAATGGAAACACGCCATTTAAAAAAACAACTAAATTTTTGATAAGACGTTTTGCATTGAAATTGGTTTATTTTTGAAAAACTGCAATGGGAACACTAATCATGCCACACCAGTCATGAGATCGACAATTGGTTGTTACCACTGGCGCAAAACACTAAGAAGAAAACAGGAAGTAGTGGCATGTTTTTAACGACTCATGTAAACAAGCTTATTCACATGTAGGTTTAATTGCGTTTCTCATTTAATGGGAACACAGGAATTACAAAATTTTTCCCCCCCCCCCAAACATTAGCAGAAATATCGACAAAGTTTTGCGCACATTTCTAGCAGAAAAGAAGCTAGAGTTTCTCCTAGAAACTACTACTACTGGAAGTGCGTTGGGGTGTCAAGTCCTGCCCAGAGCCGGATTTTCAAGGATGTGGGCCCCTGGGCTGGAGACAGTTTTGGTACTCTATCCGATAAGGAAATATTCAATTACTAATGCAAACTACAGTGAATCAGTAGGTAGTCCTAAACACCAGCAGGTATGAACTGATGCGTCATAGGTTTAATACGTCCTCAGCCAACAACTCCATGTTGTTCCCAAACAAATCTGTTATTACTTCATAATGTTCAAATACTTGAATATTTATATTAATAAAAATAATAAAACCCACATGATTTGGGCCTACGTGTTCTACATAAGGTAGAGTGTTTGCGAAACATGCATTCAGTAAAAAGAATAATAAATAAAAAATAAAAGAAAATCTTGGGGCACCCAAGATTTTTGGGTGCCCCCAATTTTTGGGGGGCACCCCTCCTCCCTATAAAATTGGGGGCCCTGGGCTATTGCCCCTGTAAGCCCTTTCTACAGTGTGGCGTAACTCCTGCGGGAAAATGAATAAGAATGGAAGACATTCTGTACTGACTGGAACTGATAAGCACAGCGGACTCACATCAGCAGAAACGTCACTGGACCTTAAGCAGAGTGGATTCTGAGCCTCTCTGCTCAAACTCTGGGACACTGACTTCAAAGTGAAATGCAAAATGCACAGCACCTTTTGTATTTTCATTGATGGTCGTTGCTGGACAACTGCCGAATCAGACCCTCGCTGTGAAGGCCATAATATAGTACTCCTGTTGCACATTCGTTTATTGGCATGATGCCAAAGCTCCTGCATCACTTTGCATGCGAGATAAACAATTTGATCACTTTGGATTTGCAAAAATGGATTCTGAATGCTTTTATACACCATGTATAAGCAACATGTGCAATCGTTATGGAAACAAGACAAACTCCTGGAAACTGGAAGCTAGCCATACCTTCTGCTGGGCCACTAATTACTTAGAGGAATAACCTCTAGATTGGTATTTGATCCACAAATATGGGAAAAAATAATAACATAAAGACATGGTAATGTCAAGGCAAAAGTAACTTGCTCCGCTCTGTGAACTCCACACTCTTGATCCCAATTAAAACAGCATTCAGAGAGGGATCAAAACAGGTTATTCAAAGATTAGCATGGACTTGATGTTTCACAGCGAACACAGAGCTGGGCATGTTTACATTTTAAATCTTTTCAAATTGTTTTCTGTGATATTCTAATTTTGGAAACCAAAATTTTGGGCTCTCATTAGCTGTAAGCTAGCCTAGCCATGACCTTCCTGCACATTTCCACTCAATTATGATCTCGCTTCACAGCACAGCTCTGTTCGAAACAAATAACACAGAACAAGGTGCTTATTCTTACCAGGCTAGCTGTAAGCTACAATCACCATAATTCAATTCAGCCATGGACTCTGATGACATTTTAAATGTTATAAAGTCGATAAAGTAAAAAACAAGCAGACTACAATTCTGAAACAACGCAGGAAAATCAACGTCTTCGTTCACAGCTTCACATTCTTTTCGCTGATTGGCCCAGTAGAAATCCTACCGGAGCCAATCCTTGTAAACGGGAGAACTGTCTGAAGCGAGAAGATTTTAATGGAGCGGAGAAGCACAGGAAGGCAATGACCAGGCTACTAAATGCTTGAAATGCGTCGTTTTGTGTGCAACGCCTCTTCATAATATATGAGTTCCACTTTTCGAATTGACTGAACCGTTTTGATGACATTGTAATTTTCTGAGCTGCACTTGGGAGCCGGGATGACGTCGTCCTCTCGGTGTGGGTGTGGCGTGAGGCAGAATTCCTAGCAAGGCCCCGGATGTGCCCTCAGCACAACGGCGTTCTCCGACTTCACCGCCAACATTTTTGGATAAAACATCTACACGTGCTCACTTACATACTTACATACATACAACTTTTTGAATATTAATAATAAGAAAAAAAAATCTGTGAATTTCCAATACCGTTCCCAACTTCAGCGCCCTAAACTTGTGGCTATGAGTCTTTTTTTTTTCTTCTGTTAACTTGACGGAAGTGAGTGCGGTTGGGCGGTGGTATGGGTTCTGGCCTCGTGGACTGATCTGATACTGGGATGACGGGGACGGTGGAGGGGGCCGGGGGAGGCTCGGTCTGCTGCGAGTCGTTCGGCTGTGATGCGATGGGGAAAGTCCTGAGACACAGTGCGGCTCTAAGCTGCTGGCATAGGAAACGGGCGGGGGGCCAGGCAGTCCACGGGAGGCCAGAGTCAGGCTGGATATTACAACTGGACTGGTCGGGTTCAGTTCGGGTCGGGCGGCTCCCTGGCTCGCGCGAGGGAGGTGCTTACAGTGCAGTGGAGCTTCTGGCAGCGTGGCGACCGGCGGACGCGTCAGGTGAGGGACCGCAAACTAGGCTTTATGAAAATCTCACACACACACGCACACACTAATGTAATGACAGCACCCTGAACATCTACACGGATATCTGAGGTCGCCGTCCCTCTACATACGACACCTGACCGCCCTTCTTTCCGACAGAAACTACGAGAAGATGAGTGACGGGCAGCAGACATGGACGCGGCTAATGACAGATGCGTGTTCGTCAGAGGAATCCACCCTACACATCCGGCTGGACCACCGCGCGGGGCGAACTCATGTAAACAGACACCTTGTACACAGAAGGAATCGATATTGCATGATGACATAATCAGATCACAGTTCAAAAAGAGGAAGATCCCAAATCAGAGCGAAACATAATAATAATAATAAAAAATAACAAAAACAAACCCAAACCAAAGCATTAGGAAGGAAGAGGGTTGGTCTCTATAAAAATGAGGAGTCTTTATAAGAAAAGCTACAAAAACTCAACGGGACCTCCGACTTCAGCATACAGCAAAAGGCACCACAATATTATTCTATTTATCTAACTTGTGAAAAAATTGGCACGTAATTCTCCTTTTTTCATCTCTCATAATGCTGTAAATCAAAAAACTTTACATATAAATATCCCCCCGTTATAAAAAAAGTCTTTGCTGTTAGCTAGTAGACAATTTTTGCTGAAATGAAAATAAATATTTCATTTGTTTAGAATATCTGTCTGTTATACAAAATAAAAATATTTCTCCTAGGTGCAGGTCTCTAGTCCACTGGTTCTGTGAAGGAGGGAGGAGAGGAGGTGTGTGAGGTGGCGGGGGTCGTGGCGGGACGGGACAGGACGGGGGTGTTATGGGTGGGTGTCGGGGGAGGTCCGGTCTTAAAGGGGCATGTTGTCGGCTTTGGAGCGCTGTGACTGGGAGCTGCGGCTCTGCCCGTTGCTGCGCGCGCTCGGCCGACTCAGCCCACGGTGAGTCCGTGTGTCCGCGCCGGACGACGAGCGGTACCCCGAGCCGGTCAGCGGCTGGTCCATGTTCATGTTCTGCATACTGAGGAAAGGCGTGCTCTCCCCGTGAGCGTCCTCATCCTCGTCCTCTTCCTCCTCCTCCTCCGACTGACTGAAGCTCTGCGAGCTGTAGTCCCGAAAGCCCGCTGAGCGCTGGGACGTGTGTCCATTGAGGCGGTTGCGCCGCGGCCGGCGCCGGCTCCGGATGGGTTCCCGGGAGGAGGCATACTCTTGCGTCGTCTCGTAAGCTTCGTCGTCCGGGAGGTGGTAGGGGCTGGACGGTAGACTTCCTGTGCTCTCTGTCAGGTAGGGCCGCCGGGGTCGTCTGGGCTGCCTGTATAAACTTCCGTCCTGGTGCGAAACAAGGGGAACGAGTCAGAGAAATCTGATGTTTGCTGAGAACGAAACTTCAGAAGCAGTTAATCGATAAAATATTCGATAAGTATTGGACATCTGCAAATCCTTGAAATATTAAGTTGGTGCAGAAACTTCAATGTATTTTGCAATATAATGTAGTGAGTGACAAAAATATTAATCACAACACATATTTTCACAGTGTTCCAATTTTTTTCCCAGCTCCTAGGCTTTTGCACATCTTTTGCCTGTCATGATAGAAAATTCCACCTGGCGGCCCGTCACTTTGAAAAGCACTGTTCTGACCAATCACGATCTTTAAAAAGATTAATGATTTTGGCTCAAACCAAATTTTTGGTCTGCAAAGTTGCTAGCGACAAAGTTGCTGAGTTGGGCAACAGGGCAGTGACTGTTGCTAACCGCACACACATGCAGACGTGACATGGTGGTCGTTTCTGTCAGTCGGACACAGAAGTCAAAATCACAGTTTTCAGATTTTGTTGTAAACAATTTTGAAAATCCTACACCCTTGTCTTCCACTTCACAGTAATGTACTTTAAGAGGTCTTTCGTTCCTCGTCTTGTTTCCCTGCTACCGTCTAATGACATCGCTAAGCGTGCGTCATGTCTGCCTACGTACTTCGGGGCATCTTAGCAGTGGTTGGTCGTCGTCTCTGTGGTAAGCCGCGGCAGCAGGGGGCAGGGAGAGGGCGTGGCTTGTGTTGGGCGAGGTGATCTGGAAGGTGGGCACCTGGGGCGGCAGAGGTGGGTAGTGGAACTCCACAGGAGACAGCCGCGCCGGCGTGGTCAGCGCCGACACGTATCTGGACGGAGAAAATAAAGACAAAAAGCAAACAGAACAGTAACTGAAGCAGCAGAAACCATGAATCTGACTCTCAAATCAAGATATTTTAAGATATTTGATCTCACATGGCTGCTGAGCGAGTGTTTAAAGTACCGATACAGACATTTCCCCATGACTGTGATGAATTAGTTTTATCCTTCAGTTACCGCTACATTTGTGTAGCTATAAATTCAAATGTGAGCTGGGTTAACTTTTACCTTGTTGTGTGTTTCTACTAAAGTGGTTTAAGAACAAGAAAACAGAAAGCTGGATGGAAACATCTCTGAGACGTCAGACACTGGGTGTTTTCACACCTGATAGTGCGGTGGACTCAGTTCCATTGGAGGTCAAAGGTGCAACATTTGTTACATGTTCAGCTGCTGAGTTTTGCTTTCACAGTGCACTGTACCAAACGATACAAGCCACTTGAAAAATCTGTTCACCTCCTCGCCTGTGGTGGCGCTGCACCAAGAATCACTGAAGGAAATGACACAAAAACCACTGGAGAAGACGCTGAGCTCAGCTTCCTTCTCCACAAAATGTAAACAAAAACGGAGTGGGGTCAAATTTTGTAGGATTTCTCTTTTGTCTTTGGTAAGCAACCACGAGTCGTTTCTCCTGCTCGCGCTATCCCTAGGGCTTTTGTTTTGGTTGTATTGACCCACAATGCCCAGCGCTATAGTCCACTTCCTGCTTTTGGAGCAGTCTCTGGTCTGTTCAGCATTCACACCGCACCAGAACTCACTTCAGCTGAACCGAGAACGAGGTATTTAAGCGGACCAGAGTTTGATCTGGACTTTCTGACAAACCAGAGTTCCATTAAAGCCAACTAAACATGGCTGGTGTGAATGCAGCCACTGTCTCAGTGATTCCCTTCTTGAATCATTTGACATGTAGTCGAATGATTCAAGTTCACATGTTAAATAAGCCGAGATCACCAACGAACCTCTGATACAGAATATATGTTTGATAACAAAATCATGTCAATGTCAGCTCTTGCTTACATCACACTTGTTGTCGATGCAGTTTTAAAGATGACAGATGCTTAATGATTTAGTATTCTGAACCAGTTGTCCCAAAAGAGGCTTTTCTTTACCTGTCACTGTGAGGCGAGTCTCTTAGAGAGTCGTAAGAGTCCCCGTACTGCATCCCCATTCCCGACACGTCTGTGCAACCGTAGTTGGCGGCCCGCCTCGCCATGCATGCCGGGCTGCTGCACTTACTGGTTCCCACGGAGCTGGAGAGCCCACCCGACTGGCAGTCTGAGTTCACGCTCTCTGTCCGCTCCATGCTCCACGTCTGCTCCTCGTGTCTGCAGGTTAGCATCAGGTGTGAAAGATTACAGCAGCATTAGCAATGTGGAGCTGCGTAAATTGAAAGCATAAAAACTACGGAGACAGATTAGGGCCATAACTATTAAATCAATCAGTCAAGTTTATTTGTGTAGCACATTTCAACAACAAGGCAGTTCAAAGGGCTTCGCATCATAAAAAACACAAAAAACAAAGTCATCAACAATTGAAACATTACATTTTGCCGAGTGCCGTCGTTATGGCACTGTTGGTATCAAAATGTTGGTTGGTATTTCGTTTATTATGGTTCAAAAGCCACTCTAAACTTTTGGGTTTTTAGAGTACCGGTAGATTTAAAGGAACTCGGTGTTTCGCCAGTTTTCCAGTTTTCCGGATGTTTGTTCCAGATTTGTGGTGGATAGAAGCTGAATGCTGCTTCTCCATGTTTGGTCCTCCTGATATTTGCTAACTTGAAAATAAATGATTGAAAACTGACAGAAAGGAGAGCTAAAATCGAAAGCTAACTTCTGATCTAGAACTCCGAAATGGAAATAATGAATAAAAAAAAAAACAAAGTTAGAGGGAGTGAAGCTAATAAGATAAATATATTGTCATATTCAGTAGCTAAGAGTATTAATGAAACGTTGTCCAGGTGGATCCAGTCTCTCACCCAAAGATATCGACATCAGCCACAACAAGATAAAGACAATGGATGAACGGATGGATTCACTAAAATTCTTGGAAGCCTTTAATGCTGTTAATTAATCGTAATTTTCTGCTTACAGTTAATGAAAACACAACATTTAAAGATTAGAGCATCAAACTATTTTTAATACTAAAACGTGTTCTTTAGGAAAAGTACAGCTGTAAACCGTAGTTGAGCTACATCAAAATAAAGACATGCTGACATGTTAACAAGCTAATAGCTCTGTGGTGTTTGTAGCTTGTGAGCTAGCAGACTGCTACAGATGCCTTTATCTTCCTCTTGTGACAAGAGAAGAGTGACAAGACTTTGTCTGCTGGTTATGTTTAGCTACCAGCGATGATGAAAAGCTGTTACTGTGTAAAATACTGCCACAACAGACAACATTAACTCGTAGCGCTGTTAGCTCTACAAGCTAACTGCCAGGCTTACAAGCTAGTCTGTTTCCAGACATCCTACTTTCTGGAAAAACAGAAACATTAAACCTACAAAGAAATACATTTTGAAAGTGTAAAAAAGCATATAGAGGGAAAAAACATAAAATTGAAAGCTGTTAGAAAAATATTTATCGTATACATCGCCACCATACTAGAATAATGGCCTGTTTCAGTTTTGCCAAAAGATGATACATAGACCAAAGGGAAAAAAAAAAATCACTTTTGGCAAAAAAAAACTTACATAGTACAATTTTAAAGTTAGGCCTCAATATATGAAAAGCTTAATACAAAAATACTACATGGAATTACATTTTCATTCAAACTAAAATGAAATTTTGCTTCACTTTTAAAACTTTTTTTTGTTTACAGAGTTCAAGATAAAAACTTCTTTTCATCATTTTGGCACTGATCTTGCTCCATAAATAATAAAAACTTTTAATATGCCACAGTTTATTTTTAAAGTACAAAACTTTTATTGGACTGGTTGATTTTGCTGCATCAGTTGATGCCTTTGCCAACACACTTGGCTGCTCGGCCGTTTATTGTGTCCAGGTGTCGCGCGTGTGCGTGTGTGTGTGCGTGTGTGTGTTTGGCCTACCTGGAAGCATGTGAGGCAGTGGTGGAGTGATGGGAGCGGGTTGACATTCGACTGCCTGCATAGTTCCCAGCACCCTCAGCTCCATGGCTGATCACACACTCCGTCGTCGGGACGCTCTTTGGGATGTACTGCAAAATCAAACATAAAAACATGATTCACTGCATTTCCTGCCTCCCCGTCTTCTAAACTCACTCGGCGAAGTGGGGCGGACGATTAACACACGCAAATTACACAAATGTAAATCTGACAGCCATTACAAGGAGATGCTTCGGCATTTTATCGGCCTCCGTCTCTGCTGACTCATGGCCGTTACGTCTCCAGGAGAGCGATAGGTGTTTTTCTGCTCTCTCCTTAACATCTATCAAGTATGTGGCACTAAATGTCCCCCCATGTTGTCAGCGGATCAGAGTTTTAATAACACAAACACCCTCTTGGAGGCAGAGCTGCACTGAGGGCTAAAAGAACTTTAATTGTTGTGTTAAATTTTAAGTCCCAAAGTGAAACAGGCTCCATCAGCAGCGGCGGCTAAGCAGGCAGCCGAGGCTTACTGCGCAGTTTGCCTCCTTTGTCCTTGCTTTAGTATTCATGAATTTCCTGGGGTATTTCTTATAGACAACAAAATTATAATTAAAGGGCAGTAAAATTTAATTAAACACAATGATATATCTACTCTTATTTGAGCAGTTGCTGTAGGCCTTTGCTGAAGATTGGACACCCTGTAAAAGCTCAAAACAAGAGATAAAATAACAGCTATTTTTAACGTGATGCTACATTCATGTTTGGTGGGAAAAAAACTGAAAATCTCTAGACCAAAAAGTACCTTTTTCGCTATTTTGACCATTTCTCATTTTCTGGAAATAAATATTGGAATTTCATAGACATGCTGTCAGCAGCTCATAGAATAAAAGAACAATGTTCATTTTACTCAAACATTTATCGGTAATGAGTAAAATCAGAGAAACTGGTCGTTTTAAGTGGCCTCTTAATTTTTTTGCAGAGCTGTACATATTTAAATTCTAGCTTGATTTGCAAAAGTACTGACACCAACTGATTTTTTTTTTTGTTTGTTTTTTTTTTTTAAAGTTCTGTTGCAACCACAAGAATTTATGTATTTTATTGGAATTTTACATGACGGTCAAACCCAAAGTGCCACATGACTAGGAAATAGAAAATTGCTTAGTAGTTAATGTTTTTTTTCTTTACAAATAAAGAAAATAAAAGTCAGGCATTAGTTTGGACTCCATCTCCATCCTACATGGATACGTTGCTGGTCTGGCTGCAGTTCCAGCTGTAAGCCTTAGGGTGTTAGGGTCTCCACCAGCTTTACACTGAACATTTCAAACGGCTCAAGCTCGGCCACACTGGTCTCAGACCGTCTCTGAAGAGCTCATTTCTAATCTTACTGCAGATTTTTAAACAGATTTCAATGAAGTTGAACCTCTTTTTGCAGCCTGTTAAAGTTTTTTCCCCCATCATCTCCCTGTATTTGGCTTCCCATCAGCACTAATTAGCTTTTCTGCAGATGCTGAAATAAAGCATCCCATAGCATGATGCTACCACCACCATACTGTCTTCATGATTCAGTTTGCTTTCTAGTTAACCTGGGACGCCTTCGCAGAGCAAACTGAAATAAATCGCACACCTTGCCCACTTTGTGTACCAATGTAGCAGTGTCAGGAGGAACCTCGTTCTGGAGGAAGATACATCTTCACACCGCACTTTTCAGATTTTTAGTAATAATACTTTTTAAAAAACCACAAATCACTTTCTGCACACTTCAAAAACGATGCATCACTTCAAGTTGATCCGTCGCATTAAATCTCAAAACAATTCACTGGTGTTAGTGGTTGTAATGTGAAAATTTAAAAAGACAAAGGGATCGAATACCGATGGTATGCACTGTAAAAACACAAAATCTTGACATGTATTTCTAGTGCAAATATCTTAGTACATCTAAGTAAGACAAAACTGACTTACAAGTAACTCTTCAACAAGACACAGCAGCTTGTTTTAAGTCAATTATTCTTTAATATTAATGAAAAACTACCAGTTCCACTGGCAGATAGATAATTTTATTTATAACAAGGCGATATTCTCATGTTATAAGTCAAATAATCTGAAAAACTTGTACTTTCTCATCAATATCAAGGAATAATTGACTTAAAACAAGCTCCTATTTTGTTGAAAAGTTACTTCTGAGTTAAATTTGTCTTACTTTAAGTGTCACTAAGGTATTTGCAGTAGAAACTGGACCAGAAATCCTCGGTGAGATTTTGTGTCTGATCATCGGCTTTACGTTTCCGGATCGTTTCCTGGTTTTTTGAATCGGGTTTGTTGCTGATGAATTTCTCGGCCACCTTGCAGATCGCGGCCGTTCGTTTCCACTCACACTCTCCGTCCTCCAACGTTCCGACAGCGTCTTTCTGCCGCAAATGACAAAAATCCCCCTGCCGCCGCTAAATCACACGCCGAGAGACGTTATTCTGTAATTATGAAACTATTTGCCCGTGAAATCTTCCAGAGTGGCTATTTCCTCTTCATCTCGCCCCCTCCTGACAGACTCTTCCTCTCTTCGACGCTCCCAACACTCCATCATGCTACTTGACCTGTTGCCAGATAACCTAATTAGTTTTGAGATTTTCTGCCGGGTGATTTTTCTTCCTGTCTTTTGTTTCCTGTGTCTAGCTTGTGGCGACCTGATGCATATTTTTTTTAACATTTTTTTTGTACTTCCCGCTGTGTGGACTCACATCCAGCATGGGGATCTCCTCTGGACCAGGCCCAGGGTGGTTGGGACCATTAGCCAGCACGCGGTTTGGCTGCTCCACGAACTGATTCTGGTTTTGATGTAGGTGACGCTGCATCTGATTCCTCTGCTTCCTGGAGAAAAATAATGTGTAAACATGACAGAAAGCATTAAACTCTTTATTCCCCCCTCCAACCCGACGTCCTTCTCTGTTTTCAAGAATCGTTTTTATTGCTCTCTGTGTTTTTTCTGACACGTCTTGCAAGGGAATAATCAGTTTTTTTCTGGGCAAAGCTGTCATGCTAGAGTATTGTTTTCATCTGAAAATGGAACATGTTCTTGTATTTTTGCTGCACGTTACTGTAAAATGCCGCAAACGTCATTAGTAGCTAAGAAGTTTAAGAAGTCAGTATCTTACCTACAAGTGATGAGAACTTGGTTTCTAGAAACAAAAATGGAGAAGTAAATTTCTGCCCAAAAACCCACCTCTGAATTCTTCCGATTGATTTAAGAAAATTTCTAGTAAAAACTTGGAAGCTCACAAAATTTCCCAAAAGTTGAACATTTTCAATTTTTCAAACTCAAAAGTTTCAAAGTTTTTTCTAGAAAATTTCTGAGCTTTTCTTAGCTTTTTTTTTTTTTTTACTTTTCAAACTCAGACATTTCCTTGTTTGTTCTAAATTCTTCTGAGATTAATGTCAAAATTTCTGATTTTTTTTCTAGCATATTTTAAACTGTGGGAGCTCAGCAATTCCCTTGTTTTTTTCTTGAAAATTTCTGAGAATAACCTTAAAATTTCAGGGATTGTTTTTGGGTGGAAATTGACTTTTTATTCCATCTACAATGGCCATCATCCGTCTTCGTAATGTTGGCCAAAATACGGAGGAGGTGGGAAAAATAATATAACGGTGTCGGCTTGATCTGCCATCATATTTTTGCTTTTTTACACTTCATTAAATTTGTACCTGGATAGGTACACCACAGAGTATTTTTTTATTAACCATACTTTTTGCTTTATCTTTAAGTTACGAGTAAACAGGACCACAAAGATTCTTTATCTTTTACTCAAACACAAACGGAGACACACTTATCCATCGTGCTTGGCTAAATAAAGCCAAAGTGTTTGTGAATTAAAAAAGTGATCAATTCGAAAAAATGTTGTAAACTGTAAACATTTCTTTTAATAAGGCACTTGGACAAAATCCATTTAATTTATTCTTGATTATTTAGTTTATTAAACAAACCTTGTGCCCAAGTTTGACTGCAACTGGAATACATTAGTTCTCTATTACACTGCAAAAACAGAAAATCTCACCAAATAAATTTCTCCACACCGTAAAAAAAGTCTCTAATTTCTGATATAAAACTGGAAGCTGTGGTTTTTATTTATATGACAAAATTCTGAAAATCACTGAATTTTACTGTATCAATAAGGTAAAATCCGTATTTATACGGTAAAATCCTGGTAACACCAGCTGCCGTAAATTAGAGACTTTTATTTTTACAGTGTAGTTTCAATGTCTATCTTATCACACTTGAAATGAGAAAAACAAACTTAGAAGTAGCTTTTCAGAGAGATAGAGAAGCTTGATTTAAGTCAATAATTCCATAAGATTGATGAAAAAGTTCTTGTTTCATTCACAGATTATAATCTACCAACGGAACTAGAACTTTTTCATCAATATAAAGGAATTATTGCCTTAAAACAAGCTCCCATATCTTGCTGAAGGGTCACTTACAAGTTAGTTTTGTCTTCTTTCAGGTGAACTCAGATATTTACACTGGAATCAGTCACACTTGGTAATATTTAGTGTTTTTTGCAGTGTGGTCATGTTTCTCCTTTCTCTCCCGCCGCATCAGGAACAGAAGCAGCAACTGATCACTGCTGCTTCCTCATACGGGGTAACAGGAGGGCTTACAAAGTCCTTCTCATGTAAGGAGAGAGAGAGCGCTTATCCCTCCTTCAAAGACATACTTGGTTTTACAGTAGGCCACCACACACACGATGCCGACCACTAACAAGGCCACGCAGATGCCTGTGATCGTCAGCACCCGCCTCTGGTAGACCTCCTCTGCCTCTGTGGATGAAAGCACACACACACACACACACACACACACGAGCAGACGCACAAAGTTCACACACACACAAACATTCATGCATTGGACATCACACATGCACACACACGCGCACACACACACACACATAGCGATTGAGCGCTACTCCATTTGTGGTAACGACAGAAGCAAGTTTTCTCACTGTTATTCCTCTCTACATCACATCCCCCCTGAGCTGTCTGAACAACTTGTGCTGCTTCATATTACATGTCTGACACCTGACGGCGCCTGCTGCGATAACCAGCTTCCACAACACACACACTGACTCCCGACGTCTGGGCTACACGACGCCAGCGGGCGTCCTGACAGACTCTCTGACACCTGCACATGACCGCGGGGGATGTGGTGACACACATGATGCGGGACGGGCGTCTGACTACATGCCTGGATGGATGGGATGAAAAGAACACATATTATCCAGGTAAAAAAAATGTAAATTAAAAATGATACAAATTTGGAGAAAAAAGACAAACACAGTTTGTTAACGCCACAGGAGCCGGAGTCTGGACTCTAATTCACTGCAGATGAATTTCACCGCGAAAAAGTAAAATATTACCAAGGATTTTTGGTCTAGTTTCTTTGTGCAGACTTCTTGACACACTTTGAAATATGATAAAACTAACTTACAAGTAACTTTTCAGCAAGATAAGTACACTTATTTTAAGTCAGTAATTCCTTTAATATTGATGAATAAGTTCTAGTTCCACTGGTAGATTATTTCACATATAACAATAAATTTCTCTCATGTTATGAGTGACATAATCTACCACTGGAATTAGAACTTATTCATCAATGTTAAAGGAATTATTGACTTAAAACAAGCTCCTTTATAAAGATGAAAAGTTATTTTTGTCTTATTTGAAGTGTACAATTATATGTGCACTAGAAATTAGACCAAAAATACTTGGTGATTTTTTTTGCAGTGTTAACGTTCATGATGCCGTAGGAGCAGAATATGTTTTTGTTATTATTATGCTCACTGAAAAGGCAACGTTGTGGAAAAAATATGCTAATTTCCTAATGAAATAATGAATGAACACCATATGTGGGTTGTTGCTGTTTTAATGTTAACTAAGTCTTAAAGACGGGATATTTTTGGGTTTTAACTCTTCCCCACCATCACAGTCCTATGAGACCTGCACAATTAATCAGTTAATTACACGATAAACTAAAATAAGCTCCACAAATTTCCACGAGGTTAACATTTCTTGAAGGGCAATTTTGTTCACAGAGGCTTCATAATCATTGTAGTTACAGTTCTGATTAGGTGTGGTTTTTATTTCCGTTTTGTTTATTGCGTTTTATTTATTTTGGTTGTATGAAATGTCCTCCAGTTCCAGCATGACGTGTTCAAAATTAAAAGTTTATTAGTTTTTGAGAGGGCAAACTTGCTTATGTCGTTAAAAATGGCCTCAAAATATTATTTTGAGACCATTTATTATCGTTTGCTGAAATATTTTCTATGACAATTTATCTGTAATTTTGTTATTATGACAGGCCTGCTTGTGTCCACTGTGGCTCTAGGAAGATATGAGTTACTTAGAAACTTGTGTTTTGGACAGATAATGCTTCTTGGCCTGTTTATTTTTATTTACATTTTGCCACATTTGTAAGAAAAATCTCTTGTGATGAGCATGTGGCTTGTGCTCCTCAAAAAAGATAAAATAAAATAAAATAAAAACTTGTCAAATATCGTCTACAAAAGCAGCTCATTCTGGAGTTTAGTCTTGATTGCCACATGTTGCAGGATCTCGTCTCGATTTCTCTCCGCATTAGCATATAAATATACATATAAATTTTTTAAAAATTTAATAATTTGTTTTGGCTGTGCAAACTGATTTACTCGTTTTAAATATTTGCTGTTTTTTGGCACAAAAACAGATCTGTTTTTCTGGACAGTTGGGTTAGGGTTAGGGTCATAACATGTTGTTATGCTCAAAAAAGTTTACATAATACCACCCCTGTAAGCAGTCTCATTGAATTGCGGTCCTTCTGGACTCCCATATTTTCCAATCGAGTCATTGGTGAGTTTGTTAAAACTTACAAGTTTTTACGTCAAAACATGCTGCGAATATAAGAGCTGGATTCATGTTAAGGCTTCTTTATTTATTTATATAGTCAGTAGATGTAATGCACACTGTGTGTGTTTTTTGGAAGGAATAAGTTTGTGACAACGTTGAAGGCGAGTCCAGCTGCTACTCTGGCGTAACGCTCTGTGTCTGAACAGCAAGCTCAACGACACAATGATGGAGAGAGCGACAAGCAGAGGAGATTATGAGGGGAAGAGGGAGAGACTGGAAGCAAAGATCAAATCAAAGTGAGGAGGTAGGAGGAGAAGAAGAAAACAGGACAGAGGAAGAGGAAGAGGAGGAGGAGGAAGGGGACGGGGCATCAGGAGAGAAACTAATTCCCAGGAAGCAGATAGTGACCTGACTCTGTCCTCTTTTCAGTTAACTGGATTATAGAGGTCCTTTATGTGTTAGTTCTGGTTAGATTACAGTCCCTTAATGCTGTCAGTTTTTTAAAACACAGCTGCTAAAATTTCATTTATATGGTGGAAAACTTAGGAAGTTATCTATTATTTGATGATTCAAGAAAAACTTATTGGTCAAAAATCTCTCATGGTTTTTATCACATCACATCCTGCAAAAACTAAAAAATTAAATAAAGGCTCTGGAACAGGAGGTAAGTGGGGTCAGGTGAGGACACAAGGAGAGTTTCTAAACAGGGCCTGATCAAGTTGCCTTGTGTTTGTGTTTGTGTGTGTGTGTGCGCGCGCGCGTGCGTCTCGTGGGTTTACTGGAGCAGCAATCTCAACAGCAGTTGTGACTTAGGAGAGGCGAGTTCTCGATTCTGACAGAGAGTCAATCAAGGGCGTAATAATAAGGACGGCCTTTATGTCACCAAGCTGTTTGCCTGCTTTTGGCAAAGCTCAGAGAAAATACTCGCAGCTTAGCGTCCTATGGCAGGCTGTTGAGGCCAAAACTGCCAAAACCCAGAGGACGAGGCAGACTCTGAAACTTCCTTTCATAGTTTTTTTCTGTTTTGGGCGAAAGCTTTAATGTAAAAAAAACTTTGATTCGAGTGTTACGTTCACCTCTGTCGTAAAAATGTTCACACCCAACGGACATTTTCACATGCTGTTGCGTTATGATCTCAGCATACTTCATTGTTTGTTTTTACAAGAAAGACTAGCACTAATGACATTATTGTGAAATGTCATTCATCTTACAAACAAAAATTTGGACTGCTTGTTTGCATTCAGCCCCCTTTTACTCTGATATCCCCAAATAAAACTGAGGGAAACGAATGACTTTCAGAACCTGCTGTGTGTAAAGTGATTTGTTAGAGAGCGTCAGAAAACAAACAGCATCTTTACTGTCAAGCCGACAGGTTGTGGAAAAGTTAAAGCAGCGTCAGGATATAAAAGAATATTCAAAGTTCTGAAAATCAATTTTTAGTAATTCAGTTCATTTAAAATTCATATCCACTTTATAGTGGCAATCTGTGGCTATAAAGCCGTAACTACTATGGAACAACCTCATATTATTAGAGTTTTTGTCTGATTTCACAGTTTTTCAACCCATTTTGGACTCTGCTGCAGAGATTTTGGCCCCTACACAGCAGCAGCCGTGAAGGAGGAGAAGCCAGACTGATTCCAGGAGCATAATCTATAGAAAAACCCCGGCTAACAACAGAGGAAAACTAGCACTGCACATCACAGCTGTACATAACTTAGCTCTCATATGGAGCTAAGTTAGGGCCATAAAGTTTGATAGAAAAAATTTGAAACTGGAGAAACGAAACAGAAACTGAAAAAGTCAAAACTTCTTTTCAGATTGAGCTTTTTTTTTCCTTAAAGAAAACCATGCCACTAATTTAGTTCCATACTCTCAGACACTGTAAAACAGTTGAAACTGGTGCAGAGAACACCGTCTCTCATCTTTCAGCCAGAGGTCAAATAAAATGGTTTTTGATCACAGCGTGTTAACATGACAAATGTCAGAACATAACTCCAAAATGAAAACATGAAAGTTGACGCTCCAATCAATTTGTTAGACTAAGTTTGAGCTACTTTGTAGAAAGGAACATGCAAAACATTCAGTTTCCAGATCGTCCTCCCACCACTTCCTGTTGTCTTCTTTTTTGTTTTCGCCAGTAGTAACATCTGGCTGTTGGTCAAATGTGACAAAAAAAAAGGTTTCTATTGCAGTTTTTGTGAAAATACACTGATTTCCATACGATTGGAAAAACATCTCATCCTAGCACCAAACTTTATATTGAAAAAGAAGTTTTGTTTTTTTTTTCCAAAATGTAGATGTTTCCATAGAGAAAATTTATTTTCACAATTTCAAATTGCACAACTTAAAGGTAAATGGAAACGTAGCTAAAGGCGCCCTCAGGACATTTTCAAAGGGGTGGCCAGGCCTGGACAGTAAAATCTTTAGTGTGGCATCGATAAAGAAAAAAGTAAAAATTATATACATACAAATGTTAATCGTGATTAGTTTTTTTAATTTTTTTTTTTTTTTACATTTATTTATTGGATTTTATGTTTACGTCTTTGTTGAAGAAGATGACAGTTTGCCTTTCTATGGCCTGGAGAAGAGTCTCTGGGGTGGCCAACATGTTTCAAGATGGGGCCGTGGCCCCCTTGTCCCCTCTTTGGGGATGCCCCTGTTGACTCAGCCACATACAGATGTTTTTTGTTATGCAAACTAAACAATGAAAGGCGTGCATATTTTTCCTTTTCCTGTCATAATTACACTCTATGTTGTGTTGATTTATGACATTACATCCAAATAAAAACATATGGAAGCTTGTTGCTGAAGCATGACAAAATGTAAGAAAGTCCAAAGGGTGTGAACACTTTGTTCTCCTGTCGTTAACGAGTGTCCTTCTGTAAAACGGCAGCTTTCCCAGAGTTGTCAGGTTAAAACGGGCAGAATGGACGCAAGGAAAGGAGGTTAGGTTTCTTCTTCTAATCAGGTTAGTGGGCAGAGGAAAAATAGAGGGACAGGTTGAGAGAGAGAGACCCAGCTGTTGGTTCAGGAGAGAAGATGGTTACAGTAATGTGAGACTGTGAGAGGAACTCGGCAAGCCATTTAAAGCACAATAAAATGAATAATAATGTTCCATACCCATAAATCCATTTTTGAAAAGATCTGCCAGCGCAGAAAGTTGTGGTGGTAAAAAAAACAAAACAAAAAACAAAAAAAGAAAGAGACACATGGTCAGCTGTGAAGTCCACTTTGGAGGCAGATACATTTAAGAAAATTATAATTTCCACATCAGTCGTTTGGACCGACGTATGTACCGTATTAGTAACGGACAGATAAAGCAGCTGGTTGACCCCCCGGAAGTGATGGGGGGTGGCTGGGCGGGAAGGGGAAAAAAAAGAAGAAGAAGAAAGAAAAAAGGCAAACAGAAAATGGGAAGCGAAAGGGAGGAAAATGAACCAGAAGCTGAAGGAAAGAGAAACCAGCAGCAGGCAGGGAGAGGGCATGCAGACACACGGAAAAACTGGAAAAAATAAAATAAAATAAAACAAATAAAAAACGACAGCGAGACAAGAAGCCACATCACTTACTGCTATAGTTAATAGACCTCATTTCTGGAGTGAACGACATCGGACAGAAATACAAAACAAATGAAGAAACAAAAGTAAAAACACAGACGGAAAGGAAGAACAAGAAAACAAAAGATAAAAAAAGCAGTGAGTTATTCTCCAACATAAAAAAAAAACACACACAAACACAAACGCTACAGTTGATGAGGCTGACACAGCAAATGGGGGGTGAGTGCTGTGACTCGTTTGACTAATGGCAGTCGTGTGCCTCCGTATCGATCGCAGCATACCTCTCTTTGTCCTGCTACTGCTGCTTACAGCTGTTCATAACCCTGCGCATAATTTACAGGGAAAATCATCCCAGAGTTCCCAATTTTGCTGTGTTACTGGGAGGGACGGAAGGAGGGAGGAGCTCAGCCGCTGTAATGGCTGGACCTGAACTGAGAGTGAATCTTCTCCAACACGGAGTAAAAAAACAGAAAAGAAAAGAAATGTCACACAGACAGTTTTTAAGATGCAGACACGGCGTGGCGACTGGGTGTGAGATACACGTCCGGTTAATTCTAACATCTTCTGACATGAAGCCAGTTTCGAATTCTTCCGAATGTTTGAGGGATTTTCATAACAGCAGACCAGGACGGTATGGCATGAAGCTTCTGGAAACACCAGGTCTCATTCCTGGGGTTGCTTGGACAGCAGCATGAAGACAACATGGAAACTCAGGATCAAGCTAGAGCGTAAGCTCCTCGTGTGAGTTTTGCCAACTCTGACTGCGTCTCACTGAAAGCTGTCCCCGCAATCGCAGGAAAAGCAACAAAGCACACCCCATTTGCGTCGATGTTATTTAAGGGAGCAGTCCAACATTTTGGGGGAATCCACGTGTCGTCCCAGCGAGTCTGAATGAAACTGAAATGGAACCAGCTGAAGTTCTGAACCTGCTGGTAACATAGTTTTCATTAAGTTCCCCCCCCCCGTCTACAAAGTACGAGTGTCGCTTATTTTGAACTATATCGGGATGATGGGTGTGCAATTCACACTGCGTCAGATTTTGTTTCGGTCTTAGTGCTGTCGATCACTCTCGTGTACACACTGCTCAACGTGCTAACTTACCGTTAGAGGAAAACTGTTTATCGGTGGCTATGCTAACTAGCCTTAGCATTCATGGCAGCCTCCGATTTGGGGAACTAGCCGTAGCTTAGCAGAGAGGAAGCATTAAAGGTGATTGGCAGCGCTAAGACCCTCCTCCTGGCTCTGATTGGTTGTTTGTAACCGAGCTGTGTTTTTCTGAAGATGGCTTCAGGACTACGAGGAGGAGGCAGAGGAGTTCGATCTCATTATCCATCAGGACATAGTGGCAGTTTTAACAAATATGCAAAAATACATATTATTCATAAAAGTTACGTACTGCAGCTTTAAATGTAGAGGGAAGTGAGGCAGAGTTTTACTAATGGGACTTTAAAGCTAGCTGAGGCCTTAGCCAATGTTCACTTTTTTTTCTCCAAGGATTTCCCAAAATGTGAAACTACTCGCTTAAATTAATGTCACTGTAATCATAAGCCCACAATGAGAATTCCCGAAGACGTTACAAGTTTAAAGAAATGATCAAGCAGCATTTAAACCACATGCTGTAACAGCAGCCGGTCTGACAGATGATCCATGGACGCTGCGGTGGAAACCAAAGGTCAGGATGCTTCACTTTTCTGATCATTTTGAGAGTTTCAACCTGCCTGGACGTCAGAGGAAGAATTAGACCTTTCTAAACACTTCAGAGGTTTCTCTGAAACGTACGTGTACTGCACTTCTCAGAAGTCTTGAATTTGGGAATTTCTGGTTTTGCCTGGATCAAATTCATACAAATCTCTTGAAAAAATAAAACAAAAAACTTTTTTTTCAGCTAAATTTCCCATCAAAGCAGTAAAAACTTGCTATGATGCCTGAAAGGCCAGATGGAAGAACAGAAACGTTGTTTTTTTCCTGACGGAAGTTTTTTTTTTTTTTGTTTTGTTTTACAGTATGCACAATTATTAGGCAAGTATGAGCGTATCATCATTTCTAAACATATTTTCTGATTCCAAACTGGATAAACTTGAATAATTAATCTTAGCAGGTGATGACTGTCAAGTTCGCTGCAAAAACATACGATCTTAACAAGGATTTTTGTCTAGTTTTTTTGTGCAAATATCTTAATACACTTGAAATAAGACAAATATAACTTATAAGTAACTTTTCAGCAAGATACAAGATCTCGTTTTAAATCAGTGAGTTCTTAATATTGATGAAATAGTTCTAATTCTAGTGGGATGTTTTTGAAAAATGTTTTTTTTTTATGTCAGAAATGTTTATTGTAAAGTTTTGAGATGTTTGTTTTAAAATTCTCACTTAGGCCAATACAAATCAAAAAGCCAGGAGGGAAAATGTCTGTTTTTCATTTAGTTGCGTAATAATTCTGCACAGCAACAGTGTAGACATCCTCCTAATAAAAGCCAAAAGCTTCACTTTTACTTTCTTGAAAACTCACGTTTGAGGTTTGAGTTGTCATTTTAGATCAACACAGATCACTGAAAAATAAAGACTTGCCTAATAATTGTGCACGCAGGAAGAAACCAGCACCAATGGACCATCGACATGGACGAGCAATAAAACATTTCAGGAAAAAAAAAAAGAAAAGCAAGTTCGAGCTTCTTTGCAGAGTCAGCTCTCTGTTTCATGTAAGTCTGAATTAAAAAAGCAGACACAAACTAAATCTGCTGCTTACAAACTCATAACCTTTCATAGCATTTTCGGTTCAAGTTTTCAACATTTAATCACTACGATGTCAGGCATGCATGCTAGCATGAAAACAGAAATAATACAAAAATCAGAACATTTCAGATTCACTGCAAAAACACAAAATTGTACCAAGTATTTCTGGTCCAGCTTCTAGTGGAAATATCTCAGTTCACTTAAAGTGAGACAAAACTAACGTACGTAACTTTACAGCAAAACATGAAATCTTGTTGTAAGTCAATAATCACCCATTAATGAAAAAGTTCTAGTTATATGAGAAATAATCTGATTATTTCACTGAGATGAACACCTTGTTAAAAGTGAAATAATCTGCTAATGGAACAAAGACTTTATCGTCAATATTAAGTATTTTTGTTTAATCTCAATGATTTAAAAAAAAAATCCCGGTTAAAAAAACAAACAAAAAACCAATAAGGTTAAAAAAAAAGACTTAAAAAAGCTCCTATGTTTTACTGAAAAGTCACTTGTAAGGTAGTTCTGTCTTATACTATACTTGTACTAAGATAGCGGTTCTCAACGTGGGC
>NW_015113127.1:420530-421516 GCF_001443285.1 Poecilia latipinna | reverse complement strand
CTGCACCTCAGGATAAAAAAATTAAAAAAAACCGAGGCGCACATTGCGCAAAACTCTGAAACAGGAGAAGCGGGACATAAAACGAACTAGATGTGAATTATGGCATAAAAACAGAGAATCCGACGCTGAACAGTGAGAAATCAACACATGATGATTAGGCGGCGCAGCAGGTGATGAGTGAAGATTAATGATGGTCAATAAACAATAAAATAAATCTTACAACAGGAAAGAAACTAAAGTGGACATAGCAATAAACCAGGAGGACAACTAAATGGAAATGAATGAAGAACAAAATGCAAGAATAAACTAAGAAACTATACAGAGGAATAAACTGGTATGGCAAGACCTTTAGAACAATAATTAATACAGAGGCAAGAATAAACAGACACTATTTCCAGATAAAAGGTAAAATAATATTGATGAAGTGCCATGGGTTTGTTGAGACCACATCTAGTACTGAGAATAAATATATCTTACAGATCATAACAGTAAATAACTTATCACTTATTCATGTTTTTAATTAGATTTAAGAACCAGATTTGTTCTTTGTAATTTCTGTCCAGTAAAACTATTAATCTATAAATCAACAGACAGGTCTATATGAAGATATAATCCATGTTTCTGTCTCATATTTGTATGGCATTAAAAGGACCTGGAACTTTTGTTTTTCCACTGAAAGCTCTGGTTTGCACAGTAAATGCCATGTGGGTGAAGTTTTATGGATGATACTGTGATATCCCATTCTCCTGAAGGCAGCACAGAGCTGCACCACCAGAAACTGACAAACACTAAAGAGAAGAAGAGCTATGATTAATGTAGTTACAGTTCTATCCATGTTTTAATGTTGCAGAGCTCAGTCGTTTTGTAAATAGTTCAAAGTTTAAACTGGCATGTTGTTCATCTTTGATCTGGTCATTTTGTGGAATATTTAACAACTAGAAAATGGCACAGAACAAGAATATTTTTCCACTCTGATTGGCTGCTGT
>NW_015113127.1:386610-416793 GCF_001443285.1 Poecilia latipinna | reverse complement strand
TCAAAACATCTACAATAGTGATAGTAACATTAATGATAAAATAATGGTCAGTGTAAAGTAGCCTACAAATATTTTGGTGGGGGGCGGTGAGGTCTAGGGGGGCGCTGGCCCAAAAAAGGTTGAGAAACACTGTACTAAGATATTTTCACCAGAAACTAGACGGGGGGAAAAAATACTTGGTAAGATGTTGTGTTTTTGCAGATCACCTGAGGATAGGGAGAAAAACAGGGTGGGGGGGAGGTGGGGGAGACAACCTCATGCAAACACACCCTCACACACGTACAGGAAACAGAGAAGCAGTTTAGTACACACGAACACACACCCACGCACACGCACACACACTATCCAACCCCTCCGATGTGGCATGCAGCATCTCAGTGAGGAGGACGACAGACAAGAGCAAATGGACGTACTGTAGAAACTGGTCAAGACGGAGTTTTGACAGCGGTCCCCCGTATAGTCATTGGGACACCTGATGGAGCGAAAACAGGACACAGAGGGAGGAGAGTGGGATGGGAGGGGGGTAAGAGACACGGAGAGAAGAGGAGGGGGGGGGACAAAAAGAGGAAGAAAGAAGGGATTGGGAGGGGAGACAAAAGAGAGCAGAGATGAGGGATTAGAAACAGCACAAACCACCAACTACAGAGAGAGAGGAGCTGCGTACCGCGGCGTTACCGACATCACCGCGACGCCGCACGTGATGGTGGCGAACGTTAGACCCTCACCCCCGCACACACACAGATGAACACCAACACACACACACACACACACACACACACTCTCACAACTTAAGAGTGTAGCATGGAGCAGGGATGCAGTAATCATTCAGTAAGTGTCTGGCTTGATTAGCAAATAATTCGCTAGCAGCAGCATATTTTAGAAGTGTTTACTTAAAAACAAAACAAACAGAAGAAGAAAACATTTGCAGGTCAGACAGGTGACCTGAACAGAATAATATCAGTATGATTTCGAGAATAAAGTCAGAATGTTACGACTTTATTTTTCTAATTCTCATATCATAGCTTTATTCTTGTAATACTATGACTTTATTTTGCTACTAGTGCGACTATTCTCAAAATATTAGGACTTTATTTTTATCAAGTGTTGTGACTTGATGTATAGTGGAGCACTTTTATCCAAATTGCTGCAGTTTCACTCCAGGCATAAAAACCCTCCTTTGTTTTAAAGTAACATGCACAGTTTTCCTTTTGAAATTGTTTCCTTCCTGTTATTTCTACCACTTGAACTTAAGACAAAAAACTTTTATAAATTAACTGGAAATAATGTCTTTCCAGGTTTAAACATGACTAATAGTGTTTTTTCAAATCCCTTATAGTTTCAAGATATTAGATTGAATAAACACGTTATTGATATGTTCTCTAGCAATCACTTCATATAAAACTATAACCGCTTTCTTTGGTGTCACAAACAGAAGTTTAGTGTTGGTTTTATAAGCAGTACGTACAATTTATATTAAAAAAACTAAAACTTTTCTTTCACTCATGCTTTTTGTGAGATTCTGAGCCAACTACAGACTTTTCCCCCTGTATTTTAGAAATTTCTTCACTCGTCTCTTTACGGGTTTTTTTCTTGGCTTATTGAAAAGTTGGCAGCATTTTTGTCCCGACGTAGTAATGGTCTCTTCTGGCGCCTCGCCCCATGCAGCCCATTTTTTTCTTTACGCCTAAAGAAAAAAATGGCCTTATTGTGCATCTTAAAACTGCCACAGCAGTATTTTTTTTTCTTCTTCTTTTTTTTTGGACAGTCCTTTATGTCGGCTGGAGATATTTGTGTTTTTTTTTTGTTTGCCTTCCAAATTTCCCTGGAAGTTGTGGCCAAAATGTGTTGCTCTCCTTGACCGTGGCCTGGTTTCAACACAATCCCTTGTTTTCTACTTTTTAATTAGAGTTTAATCACTGCTCATTGGCTTTCTTGGATACTTTTAATGTCCTTTTCCTGCTTCATACGGTTCAACTGCCTTTCCCTGCAGATCCTATGACTCTGAATGCAGCAGCATCAGTGCAGCACCGTAGTAAACGTCTGACTCGATAACTCAATGACCTTTTATACAAACACAAAAATTACAAGCAAACATTGGCTCCCAGTTGAGGCTGATTACCTATAGAGGCCATTTAAACTTAGTTATGTCAGCTTTTGTGTTTTCAGGTCAAACTTCAGAGGTTATATAAACTTTTCATCAGTCACTTGGATAGTTTCTGTAGTCAAAATGATTTAAAAGGAGAAAGCACAATTTCTTGATAAACAATTACGTTACCAAAGACTAATAATGAGTAAATTTTTATTTAATTTTATTTTTACACACCCTTCATTAGTATAAAACACTTGACCACAACGCTAAAATAAAAGCCTTTGAGGTAAACTTTATCTGTGATAATTAGCTTTCAGGGCGAATCTCTTTTCTCTGTGTCTGAGCCAAATGAATGAGTGGGTAGTTTTATTGTCTCATCCTCCATAGTTAGTATTCGACCTAAACAACACAAGTAAACTAAATATAGACAGATGTTATTTACATTTATACTCTTATTAGATTAATTATGTGCAGAAAAGTGCAGATTCTTCAATTCACTGCTATGTTTTAAACAACCGTCACCTCATATAAATTATGCTGGCAACAGAATTTTTGGAATAAAAAGAAAAATTAAGAGGAGATATTATATTTACTTGAAGGTTGGCAGAATTTCAGTACTTTGAATTAAATTTTTTTACAACAAGCCATCAGTCCAGGCACACTGGACTTAAAACTGTAGGCACTGAGCCTGATTGTTGGGTCTCCAAGCTACTGCCTCTCAGACAGCATTAAAAACATAATTAATGAGATTTATTATCATCTTATGGGTCTCAGTCTGGAGTTGGAAAGTTGTCCACCAGTATTTTCTTAGATGGCCACTGAGTTATGGGTTAAGAGTCCAGGGTCGCCCTTGAGATTCGCTTTGTTTGTCTTTTTTTTTTCAGATCTCAACTTTGGACAAGTAAAAAACAAAACAAAACACTGTTCACTCATTAAGGTTACAATATGTAAACACTATGATCCTTAGATTTAAGCTGTTTTTTACTGTTTTGCTGCCAGATGAAATGATTACAAAAATTTTAAATAACAAACGTAGGGAATGCAGGGTTTCCCTCAGTGCATAAGCCTGGAGGGCCACCAGGCTTTACATGTAACCCCACCAGGCTAAGCATTGCTTATTTATTTAAGTCTTTTAAGAATGTTTGCATTTTTTTATTACTATAGTTGGTGTTCAGGTGTTAATCTTCCAATCTTTCAATAACACATAATTATCAAGTGATATTAAAAATTTCCAGTCAACTTTTAATTCAAAAACAACGCGGGCCGCTGGATGAATAACCGGCCTGTCACCCGACCACCAGGCTTAGCAAGTTTTCTGGGGGAAACCTTGGAACGTCCAAGATGTAATATTTCACTTGCGAGTTCCTTTTTTTTTTTAACCTAAAATATTTTCGAAATTTGTTAAACTGTTCGGATGACAAAATACACAAAAAATATATTTTTTAAAAAGAAAAAACAACATTCCTGCTTAGAATAGTGATTTCTTTAAAAGGCGGAGAAACATTACAAGGACAGAAAAGTGCCCAATTAAATTTTTGCTTCTCTTTTCATGGCTCATCTAAAATTAAAGGCAACAAGAAAAGCCCTCAAATAAACTTTATGTCCTGGACCATAACATCCACTGCTTATGCTTACCTTGCTCTAGACCAGAGCGGGTTGGTGCATTCGAATAGCCTCGTCTTTTCTGAACACACTCCCAGCTACGAGGGAGGGCAGAGACTAAATGCTGCGTCTGTAAACAGGAACCACTGAGTGTACCGTTATAACAAATCAATCTGACTCAAACGCCATTACAGTAACAAGATCTTTGACACAGACTCAGAGTTTAACCTAGATTTATCAGGCTGTCCACAAAGAAACGGAGCGTTTGATCACAAAGAAACCCATAACTCCACATTAAAATGTTTTCACAGCAGAGAGCACAGGAAGGCACATCCAGCGTTTATTTCAAGCTACAAATTTTCCCTTAGCATGAATTTCAGCTATTTTTCCATTTACTTCTATGGGGTTCTGCTGCTGGAAAACCAAAAGGGAAAAGTTTAAGAAAACTATAAAAATACTCAAAAGAGCAGAACTGGTGTGTATTATGAAGGTTTTAGTGCCTTTAGTAATAAATTCACGGCTTAACTCAGTGATAGAACTTCAGTGTACAGGCGCGCTGTCCATAGAAGGGGTGGCGTGAGCTTCTTGCCACATGTGCAGGTCCAGGATTGGTTGCACTGACCCAACGTGCACTTTTTTTCTTTATATTTTGTGGCTTCAGGAACTAAAATACTAATAGTGTTTTACAGAAATGGAGGAAGCGATGTTCGACCATGACACCTGCCGCGCTCTTCACCGAGCTTTGCGCCAAGACCGCGGGAGAGTTAAAATCCTTATAAGGAGTTTCAAATGGGGTTAAAACCAAACAGCGCAAATAAAATAAAATAAAATGCGCACACTGACAGCTCTCCACAGAGTGTGAGCGTGAAAATTGATGGAATAGATTTTTTTTTTTTAGGAGTTCTTGGCCATGAACAATAACAGGAGTTTACATGCAGCTGCAGAAAGTGCTGTTCTGTTTCTGGATGGGTGGCGAGCTGTCAGTGAATAGTGCAAGTGAGGGGGGGAGGGGGTTGCGAGTCGGCCATTCTCTCCCTGGCATCAGCTATCAAACTCACAGCGCCGAAACTAACAAGCAAGGCTCCTCACTGCCTCTCAAGAAACAGGAGATTGATTCAAGTACATGCAGGGAAACATCCAGGATTTATTTACTTATTCATTTATTTATTTTTTTTTGCTAACTTACTTCTCTTCACAGTTTGACATCACATACTCGTTTTTCACACATGCATTGTTCACCTTTTTAGTCATACCAGCAGTCATATGTCTTTGACCGACAAGGTTTGTGTTTTTTAACCTCGGCTGGTTGAAGCAGGGGGAATTTAGTGCCAATTGTAGGTGTGTTGTTGTTTTTGTTGGGACATAAATTCAAATCCGAATCAAAAATCATAACGAACGTTGTGAATTGTAACGCATGTCATAGCTCTTACCCCGCTTTGCATAATTGGTTTGATCAATTTCCCTGCTGCAACTGATACTGAGGCGCCTTTTTTTTCTTCTTTGTACCACAGCCGAGTGAAAGACGGGCACGCTTTAGAGGATCTGATCCGACTGCAGCGCACATTACCCTCTGGATGGATCACAACAATTGACCGGAGTACTTCTGATACTGTTGATGTGGCACTATTCCAGCGATGATGACAGAGGCTCTTCGGCAACTCCATCCAGCCCCCGGCAGTAATAACCCGTGCCGTATTTATTCCATTGATGTAGTGCCTGGTCAACACATTTATCCAGATTAAAATGCAGGGACCTTCCTCTTGCCCTTTTGCATAAACTGACTGGGTATCCTTCGCTCCTCTTTCTCACCAATAAAGAGAGAACTTGCATTTTGAATCAATTACAGCAAAAACCCTCAGTTGAGCCCACTCAGCAATTTCCCAGAGAGATATAAATAGAGCAGAGAGAAAGAGGTGAAGCAGCCCTGTTCGCTCTCTCTCTCTCTTTAGTCTTTCTTTATCTGCCTAAACCTTCTTCCTAGTTTCCCTCCTAACTGTTTATAAGTGAAAATGAGCAGAGAGCACATCAAAGTAAAGCACATTTTTTCGTTGCACGACATGAAGGCAAACTCTTCGGTTTCCGTCAATTGATTAAAGCCTCATTAATCTCAACATAAATGTGCGCACCAACATTATATTGAGGCATCAATATTGGCCTAACTAATAAGGTTTGTGTATTGGATTTAAAGGAAGCTTAATGACCCACTGGGACATTTGAGAGGAAATGTGATACTTTTAACTAGATAGTTGGAAATCCGTTCAATGGATTACGTCATCGAGTCAAAGCAGCTTCTTATTTTAGGATTTGACCTGCATGAACAAATATCTGATAATGTGTTTTATTGATATAGTTTGGATAGTCTTGAAGACATTGTCCTCCATCACTGCAAGCTGACATTTGCTTTAAAATGAATATTTGCCTTAAAAACACACAAGAGGCAGGTCAAAGTAAAACACTTACATCTCGTTCCAAAACAACATACAAGAACCTGCCACTAAGCACCCTGGGAAATAGTTACCACTCCATGGCTACCTTAAAAAAACCTTTTTTACTCAACTCTTGGCGATACGAGAAACTGAATAATACTATAACTTACAACTGTAAGTTCATCTTCCACAAACTCACATATTTAAGTTCAGAATCAAAAACTCGTCAGATTTATTTGACTTTAAGAGTAAAAGTTGGTAGACAACTAAATGCCCTTTTCCACCAGCACCAACTCATCTCTGCTACAAGGGAGTTCCTCTAGTAATGTTTACGTAGTACCAGCACCTTTCTTTGAACCAACTTTGCTGCGGTTCTAAGCTTGTTGAAAATGAAACATCAGGAACTGCTGGTCACCGGTTAGCTCGGTGGTGAGGTCGCGTAACAAAACTGCATCATGTTTTCTTGCCATTTTCTTTTTCAAGTAAGACAAAAAGCCACATACTGTTCAACATATGTTTGTCACGTACAGATTACGTCGCGCTACTTTTCGGACTCTGAGGTCGCCCCGCTATCAGGCAAACCTCAGTGCCATGTCTTAATGGTGTTTCCTATTAAACAACACCACAACTGCAAAATTATATTTCATCAACATTGGCGGAATATTGACAAAGCTCTGCACACATTTGTGATGGAAACGCAGCTTTAATCCATTTACAAGGCCCTGTGTCCTGCGTTCACAATAAAGTTAAGCTAAAAGTTAGCATAAGCACTGTGTATATTTGAACCGTCACTTCTCTCTTGTAACGTCTGGTGGGGAGTACGTCACTTTTATTTGGCCACAATTATCTCTGTGAGGTGGTGTAAATGATTGAGAGAATATCTGGAAATGGGCTAGCGTCACATTTAGCGGTGAAGCAAACGTTGACTAAAACGAGAGTTTCCTGGAGCAGTTTGCTGGTCTTTACGCATTTTTTACTAGATGTTGGCAAGGCAAAGAGCCCTGCTGACATGGTTTTAGCCTGCTGACATGCCCAGATCACTGTCAAACCTCTGCTAGGACAAAGCTACTCAAAGCTGATCTAGAATCACCAGAGGAAGAGAGCAGGGCTAACCCCAGTGATGTCAGTCCAAATCAGGAAAACTCTTCCCAATCTTGGTTAGGCTTCTACAAAACTCCACATCTGCATGAACGCGAAGGGACATTAAGTTGGTGGAACCCGTTAACGAGCTCTTCTCCACTTTCACCTGGGTTTTAAACACAATGTCTTTCTGCATCGCCTGTCCTCCAATTTAACCTACACAGTGCGATTTGCTCTACAGCAATAATTTGCCCTTTAGGGAAGAGGATATTAGATGTTTCCCCAGATGGGGAGGTTGTGGAGCGTGTGGGGAGGTGGGGAATAAAACAGCTTACAAAATACCCCCTCAAGTTTCAGAGCCATCATAAATTTCTGCGGCCTGCCAGTGCCATGCGCTGGAATGATTTGCAGCAGTTGTGCAGATTCATGAGAGACAGAACAAGAGGGAGAGTTAGGGTCTACATATCTCTGAAGTGAACAAGCCGCACTGACAGTCTACAGACAGCAGTCTTATTTACATCCTGTTATCCAGCGACCCCAGCAGACGGGCCAACAAAGGATGACAGAGCCGAGAAACCCACGCCGGGTCCCATAAAAAAACCCTGCAGGTTCCTGGCCGTGCAACATGCTGAGCACAGAGCGGAGTCGTACGCACACGAGGCCGTGCAATCGTGCACATTCCCCCCCAGCCCCCGCACGCCTGTAACGTGCAGCACCGTAACGTCTGGGTGTCAACCCTTTCACACTAAGTTTTCTGCTTGTCAGCACCACGAGAATAAATCCTGAATTATCCTTCAGCAGTGTCCGCAAGGGATATCAGATGGGAGGTGAAGAGAACGGCAGCGAGTGAAGGAGGGAAACGTGGGACGGAAACGGAGAGAGAGCGAGAGAGAAGGAGGCAACGAGAGCAGGTACGAGACATCTACGGCGGATCTGAGGATGAGTTTCTCTCAGATGTGTTCAGTTGTACGGGGAGAATTATAATAAAGCTTTTGATCACACAGGACTTTACATACCATCTGTTCTCCACACAGTCAGGGGAAGGAAATGCTACACATCTTCCAAAGAATCCAGCTTGGAATTTAAAGATTACGACTCTGCTGTCTTATCCAAGAAGTAAAAAAACATAAAGGCATCTATCTATCTATCTATCTATCTATCTATCTGTACATTTCGTTTAAGTATGCTACTGATTTGATATTTTTGAAGACTTTTCTCATACGTTTCCTGTTTATGCCTCATAATACACAATCATGGAAGAAATACTTTATCTACAATTGTTGAAACAGTTGTGGAAAAACACCAGACACCCCGACTCCTAGAGGAATTAAGAAGGGAAGTAGCAGCTAGATGTCGCTAATCACATGCAGTGGTTAACTAATCGTTAGCAAGCGTCGGCAGTACCACAAAAGCAGGCATGTTGGTAGTTAGCATGGGGCTAAACTTCACAATATGTAGCCCTCAGCAAGATTGTTGAATGTTAAACTTTAGGACAGTACAATGAGACAAAGACTGAAAAGGGATTCCTTGTTAGCAGAGATGTGCAGATTTTCGCTAATGAGCTAATTTTTCACTTAGAGCTTTAGCATTTTTGCTAACTTTAAAAACGTTTAGGGCTTCCTCTAAATTAACTTTTCTGGATAAATTAAATAGCACCAATTTACTTTGCTGTTTTACACAGTTCCAGTTGAATAAAGTTTGACATTTTGTGTTGAAGTTTTGATTGTAATCTTTTAAGAATTCTTCAGCTAATCAGATGTCTATGTTAATGCTCTTATTTTGAAGTAAGTCAAGACTGTTCATGCAGCAGTTCATTTTCCTGTCCTTGTGTTTTCTCTTTTTTCCATCAATAATTTATGTTAAATAAAACACAAATAGGATCAAAATAAAACCTAGACAGTAGAGAGAGCAACATAAAATATCTAAGGCCAATATAGAAAATATAAATTATAATGTCCTGTTGAAATGCAAAAAAAGGACTATTTTGAAATTCTTAATATATTTCAGGTTTGTTTTATTAGTTTTAGATTGACACGCATATATTGTAATGTCAGTAATTACTTTTCGCTGTGATTACGCATGATAGTTTTTCAGTGTATTGCTTTGTCTTCTTTTGGAGAAATACTTTTTCTTTTCTGTGTAAAACGTAGATCTAAGTCGGCGCTGAATCATTTAATAAACACTTTTGCACTTGCTGCTCTAAACACCTACAAGTCTGATGGCTGCTTCCTGGGAAGACGCCTCCTACTCAGACAAAGTGATGCGTTTAATGTTCGCGGTTTTGTTTCCACACAAGGAGGACCGGATCGCTCACAAGTGCAGGAACTATGAGGATCTGACAGGGAAGTCTCCGTGTCAAGGCTCCAGGTTATGTCCCATAGTTTGTCTCATTTTTTTAGGATATCAAATTTATAACTGTAAATGAATTAAATTGACTGGGAAATAATTTGAGTGTCTTAACTCTTAAATTTAGGTGCAGAATTGACTGTAAAATAGGTTTTACATGTAATTTAACGATCCGTGGGCTAATTAGCCAATCTGCAGCTCCAAAATATAAAGCCTAAAGTTATCTGAAATGTCTCCCAGTTCCAGTGCTAATTGTTGTTTAAAAATTAAAGATTTTATTTAATTATTGAGAGGGTGCACTCACAATGTTATTATATTTGATAGAAAAGGTCTCAAAATGGCAATATTTATCGTTTATCGCAATAACTTCTGGAACAATTGATCGGCTGTCAAAACGCGTTGTCGTGACAGGCCTAAATTTGCATTAAAACGATCGTACACTGTTTTTATTGTACACACGTTTGATAAACGATGGCTGTCGTGAGTACAATGAACAAAAAAAAAAAAAAAAACTGGAATATGCTGTGCTTTTCCCCCCAAAATATATCAGAAATTTGCTTTTGGCAGACGTCATGTGTGCCACGACAAATAAAAAGACAGACTCATCAAACCCGTGCTCGGCTTACGTTGAAAACAAAAAATTTTGACTTCTCGCCGTTGTCCAAAAGAGACAGTCCAGGCTTCATTAAGTAACTGAGTAACTCACAGGTGTGGCTCAACTCTCAGTTAAACGTGAAGGAGTGAATCATCCGACAGCCTCCTGCTCTGTCCTCTGCGCTGCCCTCGGCTCGCAGAGTGGCTCATGGTTACAAGCCAGCAGAGAGAGCAGCTAACACTCCGTGTCAGCGGGACGTCCTGTTTAACTTTTCATTACTTCACCGAGCAGAGTAGCGTTGTAGAGCGTATACTGTAATGTTACCCGCTTCCTGTGACCTGACACGGACCTGCTGGGATCCCTTAGAGCAGAACAGCTCCAGTACCTGAGAATGGTTTATATATATATATATATATATATATATATATATATATATATATATATATATATATATATATATATTCACCACCACAGGTGTAAATGTCATACTAAATGTCATACTAATGATTTTTATTTCTTTAAGAATCAGTTTTTGAATGAACCATTCAAAGGACTGCGAGTACAAATTTCTCTTAAAAAAGACCAGAGAGCTTCTGGAATAATTCTGGTTGGATATTGGGCTGCTCTTGTTGCCAGAATTGATACATGTCATTTAAATTGTTTAGCTCTGTAGCTACAATCTTAAGTCCACAAATGTTCAACAGAGTTGAAGTTGCTTCAAGTCTTTTGTAAAACAAAAGCCACTAGCAACTTCAGTGTCACCGTCCACAGCGAAGGTAGTTTAGCGTTTGCTTTAAAGCTGGGCTATTTAATCGATATTGTTGCTTATTTTAATTGTACGCAATTCTTTAAATGTCTTGTGAGTAAATATATTTGCCCATTTATCTGTAACGACTGAAACTTTCAATCTGCAGCAAGTTATTTTAGCAATTTACCATCTGTTAAAAGCGTCGCCCTCAGATTAATTTCACTCCCTGCTACAGCGGGGGTGAAATTACCGTAATGACCCGATATCGGCTGGAAAGCGCAACGTCTCCCCTTTCTGAATTTTCAGATAGCGCAAAGTATGGAGGAATTACAGTACTGCACATTTGGCCGGATTGCCATCGCTCCTTTTACAACGTATAGGGTTAACTTTTTTTTTTTTAAATGCTCTAGCGTAGGGGTGTCAAAAGTCGGTCCTCGAGGGCCGGCATCCTGCAAGTTTTAGTTCTCTCCCTAGTGGTAGTAACAACCTCCTCAGCAAGTCAATGTTCTCCTTAGGTCTTCTAACAAACCATCATTTGATGCAGGTGTGCTAAACCAGGGAGAGAACTAAAACATGCAGGATGCCGGCCCTCCAGGACCAACTTTGGACACCCCTGCTCTAGTGGTACATATTATCTAAAACTGTCACTATGATGTGACAGTTTGTTTTGAGACAGATAACCTGTGAAAGGCTACCATTGCCGTCTGAAGAAATGCACGCACCGCTTCTAGTCAAGAACAACCAATCAGAGCCAGGAGGAGGGTCTTAGCGCTGTTAACCAACCTCATGTGCGTGCTGCTAAATGTGCTAATGCCAGAGAAACAACTCATTGTTACAGGAAAACCATTTGTCTACCATCATCAGTTGCCATGCTAACTAGCATTAGCATCTGTAACAAGCTTTGTTGTGGTGAGCCACAACAAAGAGCTTAGCAAAGAGCAGGAGGGAGATTTTGAGAAACTTGTAAAGTTGGGCGATTTACAGCGCTAAGACCCTCCTCCTACCTCTGATTGGCTGCTTCTAGTGAGAAATTCATTTTTACGGATTATCTGTCACATACTATAATGTCACGACACAATGACAGTTTTAACAAATATGTAAAAAACATATTTTTATAAAAATTACATACACCAGCTTTAAAAGTATAAAACATATTTTTTTAAAAAGCTTCTGAAAAGGCCCTGACATTTAACCCTTAACTATTGTTTCAGGCAGACCATCATTTAAAACGAGCTCCAATATTTCTGAAGTGAAGAGAGGTCAATGTCCAACAACAATTACACATGTGAGGTTTAGGTGATGCTTTCTAAAATATTAGTGAAGATATATCAGGCCATACCAGAAAAATAAACGTCTTGAATGCATCATTAATACCACATTCAAATCTATGACGATTAAATGTTCCACTAAGTTGATCAACCACCATCCAGCGTTCTGGATGCTAAAAGGGAAGATAAAGACTCCATTTCCCAGAATGCTAGACGCCAACACTTCTGCAGTTCTCGAGGCTGCGTTTACGTTTTTTCCGTAAGTTTGCTCCTTTCTCTCACTCACTCGCACACAGACACGCTCACACCGCTGCAGCAGGGAACGGAGACTTTTGGACGCGTACGGTATGAACATTTAACCGCTACTGCATCTGCTGTTAGCCGCCATGAGAGCCCGGTGAGTGGGAAAACCGAGCCACGGTGCCCCGTTCAACACGCATGAAACGGAGCGCATGGTGGTGCGGCGACCAGCAGACACTGACGCATGAAAGGCAGTGGGGTGGAGAGATGGAGGAAGTTTAAAAGCAGCACTTACTTGCAGGACAGCTGGTTAAAACCGTGTATAAAGTAACAGTCTCCTCCGTTAGCGCAGTAGGCCCTTTCTGAGTCGTTGCAGCGCCTCACGTGACTCACACCTGGAGATGGGGTGGTGGTGGTCACTGATTAACACAAAGACACAGAGGGCACTCAACACCTGTTTAATAATGACACTTTAAAATACATCTGAAACTTATTTCACACACTATTATATAAATTAGTGCACGGCGTTTAGTTTCTGATGATAAATCAAACTGAAATTTCCCCGCTTTAGGTCGGCTAGGATTACAAAACGACTCTGTTTGCTAACCTGTTGAAAACAAATATTTTAGGGACGTTTCTCTTGTAAGTCAGAAGTTATACATTTAGATTTTTGTGCCTTTAAACAATTTGTCAGAGTTCGTACACGTTTCCCACAGCAAAATTCAAGCATTTTGGAGGTAGGCAGCAAAACGGCGAGATAATTTGAACAGTAGCACCGATTAAAAGAAAACTTGGTTGTTAATGTTTTAAGTTTCAGTGAATCCATTTTCACTTCCAGTGCAACAATTTTCAGCACATTTATTCCACAGTCAATTAATATTTTCAGCTGAAGTTACATTTTTCATGCTGCACTTCTCAAAACAGACGCTGTCATATGGAAATAATTTTACATACAAAAATTGAAGCAACATCTCAAAAGATCAACCAAGAAGTGAAAACGTCAGAAAAAATGCGTCTAACAAAAGGACAACAATGCTTAGCAGTTAGCACACCTCAAGAATATTACTATAAAACTTACTCTGGCACTTAGAAATAAATAATTTTGGCAATTATAACGAAGAGAATAATAACAATCGTACAACAAAACACCTCCAATACATTTTAAAAAGCAGAATTTCAGCTGTCAGCCAAGACAAGTCAAAAGGTTTCTGGAGAAACTGTTTCTGGTCCGGTGAGACAAAGACACATAGGACTACAACTTCAGTGAAATTGTGAGTCTTAACATTACAGTCAAATTTGCAACTAAAAGAATTAACTGAGAAGCTAAAATGAATGTAACATCCACAGATAGTTCGTGTAAATATCTGGTAGTCTCTGTACATTTAGTGACACATATTTATCCTCAGCAGTCAAGTTTGATTCAATCAAATTCAGAACAATTTGACTCCTGCAATTCACTTTGTATTCTAAATAAAAAGATGCTAACAAGTTCAGCTTCAAAACGCCGATCCGACCCAAACTGATGCATTTTTAGCTCCTGCATCAACAGCTCTCCATTTTCCCTGCGACTTGTTTTACGTCGTATTTTATTCACACACACTGACTCGACATGCAGACAGACATGCAGAACGAAGCCGCCCGGGTCCAGTGCTTACAGATCTGCACGGTGATTATACTCGTGGCGTTTTCTTGTCCTAATGTGTTTTCAGCCACGCAGGTGTAGTTGCCGGAGTCTTCCAGACGGACACGAGTGATCTGCAACTTAGAATTTTTTCTTGAGAGAGGAAGAGACGGAGACACGCTCAGTTATTCATGGTCACAGTAAAATGAAAAACTGTGTTTTCTTTTCTGGCAACTGGCACATAAACTGGTTTAAAAAAGACTTTGAAATAATCCAGAGAATCATTCATGGAGGAACTATGATCACTATTATTCACCAGTTTCACAGATAAACTGAAAGCCACTGAACACATCGGCTGCGTTCACACAGCAGGTGTTGATGCGTATTTCAGTTTGTTTTTTTTTTTTTTTTCTGAAATCTCCTTTTTTAAAAACTCAACCGCATGAAGCGACTTCTGTGTGAACGGTTTATGTTCCCAAAGCGACCCGTTCAGATTGCGGACACTCTTATCCGAATTGCCACCACATCTGGACATGTAGCAGACCAGAAAAGGTGAAAAGATCAGAACTGAGACGTTCAGACTGAGGTGAAAAAGTTGAATATTGGTCGCATCTGGGCAAAAAAAAGAAAAGAAAAGTGGATTTAGTTTTCATTTGCCTGCTGTGTGAGCGTAACCATAGTAACTGACGACCACATGACAAACAGTAGGTCTGTGAAACAAGCAGCGTCTGCAACACCTGCATAATGTTGGGGGAAAAAAACATCCCAGAATCAGATATCTTAATCGCTCTCGTTAAAATAACTTCATTCTTGTACTTTTACAACTTTATTCTGGTAACATTCCGTCTTTATTCTCATAAAATTACGACTTTATTCTCGTAATAAACAAAAAGAATCTCTTAATCTGGTCCTAATACTTCATTATATTATCTTAATGTGACTAACATCCTTCCTTTTTATCGGTAGCAGCTCATCTGGTGGAGGATGAACTCGCCAGGTGTCTCTGTTTTCGTTTCCTCCGGGTGATATCCAGACTCACTGAACTCACTCAGACACTCACACGTTGGTTTTTATTTTGAGGTCTCTGCCTTTCTGGAGTTCGCGTCCGTCTTTGTACCAGCGAAAGGAAGGGCTGGGGTTCCCCGACGCCTCGCACTTCAAGTACATCTTGCCCCCCTCCAACAGAGACTGGCCTCGCATCGGCCTCAGCTTAGGAGCAGACGCTGGACATGCAAAGACAGAAAACACACACAAGAGGGAGAGGAGGAAACACGTAAGTGGAAAATCAAAGCTTTTGTCATTGACAAACTAAAGGTTTTCATTGCTCTGTCTTTTTACCAGTGTGTGTGTGTGTGTGTGTGTGTGTAAGAAATATTTTAAGCACTAGAACCACTTTCAGAAGAACTTCATATATCTTATCATTTATCGCGATAAATTTCTTATAAGAGTTCCGATATATTATTGTTGTAAAAAAAATCCAATTAAATGATGTCCTTTGTGTCAGCATTGTCGTTTTTCTCCAGTTTGTTCAATGAGAGCATCAACAATATCAATACATTTGAAAATATGATTGAATGCGGTTACTATGTGCAGGTTAGTGATATAAATCACACTGTTTTATGTGGCTTGGGTCCTAAATACACATATCACACACGGGAATGTTTGCCAACAATGTTATCTGCGTCTGTGTTAGTCTGATTGCAGTGTCATGCTATTCCCTAAAAAGGAAGTAATAAACGGTTCTTATCGTCACTTTTATCACTATCACGATACTTATCACAAAATATCGTGATAAAACGTAAAGTTTGTCGTCCAGCTCTACTTTCTAACCTTCAGACAAGCCTATTAAGGAAAGCTACAAGGCGAACATTTGTCAAAATGTTCTTACTTTCCAGACATGTCCTCATTATTAATAACTAAAAGCAAAAGAGGTAAAAAAAACAAAAAACAACTGATACATCTAAATAATTGGGTACAAGGTGAATCCTGGACAGCAGAGATTTTTTTTAAATGAAAGATTTGAAGAGAAAAGAAATCCCAGCTCAAAAAGTCTGCAGTATCTTTTCACAATGGAGCAATCTGTGCATATATGTATACGTGTGTTTGTGTATGTGTATGTGCTTCATCTGTCTCCAGAGACTTTCCCTCTTTCTCTCCTCTCCTAAAAAACTACAGCAGACTGCATCACTGACACCAGCGCAGACACCAACATGCAGGAGCTAAAGCGAGGAGACAACCCAGCTCCATCTGCTAACATTTAGCCTCACACACACACACCTCACAGCACAGGGTTTCATCCACAAGTCTATGTGCACTAATATGGGGCTATCACACACACACACTGATGCTGAACAGTGACAGGACACGGTTAATCAGATGCAAGTTGTGTAGGCCCACAGCGCTGCTGCAGCGCTCAGTCCTGCTCAGATGGATGCAGCAGAAACAGAAACACACACACACACACACTTTGTGCACTTACATTAGAAAGTGTGGGTAAGAGTGTTTCCATTAGGGCTGGAACGATTTATCGGATTAATCAAATCGATTATTGAAATATTAATTTAGTAATCGATTAATCCCTAACTGGAGTAAACAGAGTAAAAAAAAGGCAATTTGCTGAAAAAAACAAAACATATTCAGAGCAAAAAGACAAAACTGCACAAAATAAATATGCATAAATGCAGGATTACAGACAAAAACACATTTGTCTGTAAATATGTTTTTTATGATAGTTTTACTCAAGTTAGTTTCACTAAAGCAGTGCTATAGTTTTGCATTTTAGGCAATAAGATGTTTATATTCATATTTGAAAAAGGAATTGAATTATTTATTTGCATCTTTGAATGTATTTCAAAGATTATTACATGAAAACGCCTGAGTGGTTAAGCAAAAAATCTGCAGAATATGCCAATTCATCTGATTAATCGATTGTCGGATTAAGTGACGATTAATCTGATTAAATAAAAAAAAATGTTTGTTTTTATTATTACAGATATTGTCATCATTAGACATCGTAAAACAGGAAAAAACAACACTGGAAAGTGTTGTATTAGTAGAACATGTGCCAAAATGGAGTCTATAGTTTATTTTTCAACATTTCAAGCACATGTGAGCCGATGCGCGTTTTCCTTTCTGGAACTGAAGGTCTGACAGGAAAATCTGTCAAATAAGTGACAATTTACAACCAGCTGGTGAGTGACTTGGATCAACTTACATATGCTGACAAAGCTGCTGTGTCCACAAAAAAAAAAAGAAAGAAGCTAGCAGCCTTAAGCAATCACTGCTTGATGAAGTGAAAGGAAAATTTTACATCATTTTCTAATTTTCTTTTTCACAAACTAAATTCTGGGAAGTATTGTGTGCGTTTGTAACTCTGGGGGAGCTGCAGAGATCCTCAGCTCAGGTTTAAGACTCTGCTGACTGTTAGTCATGCGCTTCACAAATCTTTAGCAAGAAAAAAAAACATAAGTATACCAATTTAAATTTTCAAAGAAGATCTTATTTAAATAACTTGCAGTTAGTTCACTAAGACTTTGTTAAAGGCGCTTCCTTGAACAGGTTAGGATATGTCTATGGGTTATACAAAACATATTACTTTTTTTTTTTTGCACAAAATCATTTTTGGATAGTGAGATTTTACTCTGGTCAGTTCTGTGAGCTGTTTTCAAGCCTGTTGTCACTTTAAATCCAAACAAGAAACGCAACGTTTACACTCGCATGCAAAAATGGCAGCAAACAGGTGCGTAATTATACAACCGAACATCTTTGAAAAGCAGAAGTGGAGCCTCCCACACAACCAACAGAAATGCTGCAAGTGGTTTCTGAATGGTAAGTCAACAATAAAACGCTTGTCTTTTCCAGCAGCCGTTGTACAGCGGTAAAACCAGCTGAACAAATGTGTCGGGGCTAATAGAGGAGCCATGGGTTAATAGAGGAGCCATGTTGGGGTAACTTTCTGAAGGCGCAGCTTCAGAAAGAGCAGGAGCTTCTTAAAGAGACGGAGACCCAATTTCAAGGCGTTAAATTACAAAGTCAAACTCCTTTTAAGTCATATCTGATATAAGCAGCATTTTTATAACAGCTGAAGGTAACATGTTACTTTACTGGGCTATAAAATGGCTCAGAGTCTATATGTACCTGGGAAGCACATAATACTGAAATACTTCAAAACAACAATTCAGTAAACCTAAAATACTACGACAAAAAACTGTTAATACTGTAAAATTTAATTGAATATATGGAAACACGTTTTCTACAACAAGGTTCCTTCAGCGTGTCCCGTGTCTGGCCAGCCGTCTCCTCCCAGAGGGACGCGGCGCAAAACCTCAGGTGAGAACCCAATCTGTCCGTCCATCTGTCCGCCGTGACATCATTCATCAGCTTTTGTGAGGACTTGTGTGTCCACACCGAGACATAAGACAATAAACTAGCTTGACATCCAGGGAAGCTGCATCAGACCAAGGAAGAGACTTAAAGGCCCCGTATGAACAAACTGAGCGAGGAGATAGAGGCAACTGAGAGAAGCTATGTAACTGGTAGCTTTACAGCAGGAGGATGTAATATTTTGTGATGTCTCCGCCTCATACTGGAGAATCTGTGCTGATCAACATGGCTCCATCTTGACTCAGATTCACAAGTTCCAACGTTACACCATCCTCCCATTCCCCAAGAAATGCATCGATACGGGCTTAAACGACAAGTGTCTGAGATCATAAAATCCTTTGAGCAACTTAAAGGACATGGCAGGCCCACTGCTGGAAGCGTCAGATTTCAGATTACACCAGATTACACAACTACACTTCACCCTGCGCCACCTCGACCACCTAGGTACGCACGTAACGGCGGCGAGTACGGCCATTATAGATTTCTGTCAAAAAAAAAAAAAAAATGAAATTTTGACATCAATTGTACAACTTTTTAGGAAAATAACTAAATGAAAAGTAATAATTACAAGTCAAAATGTTGCAAGAAAAAAAATTCTGGGATTTTCAACATTAATCTCAGAAATTTTAGAAAGGACTTGAACATTTCAGGGTTTGAAAAGTCAAAAAATTAGCTGGAAAAGTCAGAATTTTTTTGATTAATCTCCTAAAGTTTCTAGAAAAAAAACTCGGAAATTTCTACATTTCAACTTATGGAACTCAGCAATTGTCAAAAAGTCAAACATTTTTGAGATGTTTTTTTTTTTTTTCTTTTTTAATCCTGTAATGTTGAACGGCATGGAATTGGTGAAAGCACAATTAAAAGCCTTTAAAACAACTAAATATTTAAATTAAAGACAAAACTAAAATACCTCATCTTCTTTTTGGTATTTTTACATCAGACTCCAGAGAAGTCGGCGCCTCACCAGTCACTGATCAGAATGCAGTTAGTGAAAACACTTAACTCAAAATCTTTTAACTTTATGTTCAGCAAAATATACGTTGATATTATACAGATTTATATGACGCTTCATCAATTATTAACCTAACATCTTACCAAACCTCTTTTGGTCACACAGACTGTAAAAGAGAGTTTTTGGTGAAATATTGTAACATATCTTTTTTACTCCCAGAAAACTGACAAAATGAACCCAAAGCGTTTGTTTAAACTCACATATTAGATCCTGCGTTCTAGTTTCCTTCATAAAGTGCAACAGCTTCGTTGCTCCTTTTTCTTTATTTGTTTCAAAGGCTGCAGAAACAGCTCTGATCCTTTGTTTGTACAGTTTATTGCTCGGCGTCTCGCCCGATTTCAGCTACTAGTTCTTCCTGCCGCTCGGTGGAGAATCTGAGCGATAAGTCCTGAGATCGTCTGCGTAACCTCGACTTTTAAGTTTCTCCTCAGGAGTGACGCCTGTTAGCTTTCGACTGCTTCTCGTTGTGACAAAAGCTTTTTGCTTTCTTTGTGTGTTTCCCAGAAATAAAGGAGATTTCTTGAACAAGCAGGCTAATTTTCTTAAATAGGACACGGAGACACGTTCCATAACAAATATGAACAGAAATTAAAAGCTGTTGAATTATGTACAAATACAGAAGGTGAATGGTTATCAATTCTGAATGGTTTTCTTTCAAAAATTATTTTATTTTATCTATTTGTTTTCATAATTTGTAATTTTTTTTTTTATTTTTTATTTTTTCCCCTTCAGGTTGTTTAAAATCGCGAATTGCCTGCTATGAATGACCAAAGGAATCATAGAAAGCATGTTAAATAAAAATGAGCTTTTAGCATTTTTATAATTTTTGGTAAATATGAATAAAAGCAGAGCTTTCCCATCTACTGTCTGCAGTCTCGCCATGACAAACAGTTTTCTAAAGGGCATGGAGCAGCCTGCTTGCTGTGATCTTCCTGTGTTTTGCTTTGGATTTTTTATTTATTTTTTTGTTTTGCTGGAGACAATTAGGAAATCCTGGGAACTGTAATCTAATAACAATGTACCATATGTGGAAAAGAGATGAGATTCTACAAATGGAGGAGGCGACATCGCACTTATTCCAGCTGCCCGGATCTGGCATTTAGCTTCACAATGACAAAATACCTCAGAGAATAATAATCTTTGTTTTTGTGCTGCACTTTTCAAAAGCAAGTTACAAAAAGCTTCGTTGTAAGTAAATACATTAGGAATGATTAAGAGTTAACTAGAAATGCCACCAAAAAAAGAAAAAAAAACACACAAAGACGCACACGAAGAACAGACCGCACAGAGATACGGCGGCAGCTGAATGCCGAACACGAACGTGGAAACACTTGTAAACGTAAAGAGTCTGCTGCTCTTACTCTGCTTCAAAGTCTGAATGGCTCAGAGTTGCAGTTTGTTTGTTTTTTAATATGAATGATTTCACTGTAGCAATGCAGCATTGCAAGAATCCTGCAGCAACGCAGGATTCTCTGACTTCTTCCAAGACCACCGGGTTAATCTGAAATCTGTGTGGGAGTTAACAGAGTGAGGCGTTGAGTTGAAAATGTAGGTCTCCGCAGACGGGAGGATTTTTCTGAAGTCTGGTGACACACTATGAGTGGGAGGTTAACACACAGAGGAGGAGGTGGGGTGGGGGACACATGCAGTTTGACCGTACATCCAGCCTTGTTAACAACCAGTCCGTCTGGTAATGGATTCCTACAAACCGTCTCAAGGTGTCAGTTCAGTCGCATCCACAGAGCAGAGTGGCCGGTCTGCTTCCACACAGAGCCCTCTACGGAAAACATTTAGCGCTTAAAAAAGACGATGAAATTAATGAATCTCGTTTATTTAGCAGAAAGGAAAGAGTGGGTAAGAATTAATGTCCTGAGGCCTGATTTAGAGCTACACTTAATGATTATTCTAGTGACAGATTGTTCAATCGATTATTCTGACTATTAATTGCCTTCACTCTGCACTGTGTCAAACCAACCAAAACCTTTTGAAACACCTGTTCCCCTCCTCGCCTGTGGGGGCGCTGCGCAATGAACGACTGAAGGAAACGACACAAAAACCTCAGGAGAAGCTGAACCAGTTTGGGTTTTTACATGGGTCAGAGTTCAATGTATTCCCATCTCCCAAAAGAACGGGACTTTCTAAACAAGTGAACTAGAGTCTGATTAAAGTGGACTAAACCGAGCTGGTGTGAATCCACCCTTAGAGAACGAGGGAGAGTTTCATCAGATGATGGCTAACAGGCTACAGAAAGAAATATGTTTATCCTTTGGAGATTTTGACATGTTTCTGTAATACAAAACGTTGGATTTGAAAATGCTGACAGTCAAGAAATCTTAGGTGAGGATGTATGTTCTCCAGAGACTGATGTCTTTAGCTAACGCTAGCCACGCAAACTGCACAATAGAGACTGATGTCTTTAGCTAATACTAGCCATGCAAACTGCACACTAGAGACTGATGTCTTTAGCTAACGCTACCCACGTAAATTACATAATCATAGTCTTTGGTTTAAAACGAAAGTCAAACTTTTGTTTTGTAGCAACTTCACTCTCTCTCACACACACAGTTGACTTGGTGTTGCTTCTACTTCTGATACAAATAATTAGCATCCGCTAACAGTTGGATGTCAAAAGACCTGTATGATTATTTATAAAGCAGTTCTTAAATGATGGAGCTAGCGTCCTGAAACCAGAGGAGACACTTGTGGTCGAGTCAGAAATCTCTGACTATAATTGGCTATAATTTATAAAATTATAGCTACAGATAAACTCAGCTTTTGTAAACAGATTTTGTTGTTCATGTTTATACTTTAAAAATCTTCTGGCTGACTGATCATACACAGTACGCCATCTCTAAATCACCTAAAACTCAAAGAGACAACTGAAAAAACAGAATATTATCATCAGATGTGGTGAAAAATGCGAACTGAAAAAACATGCTAACTGTTTCCCCCTCTGGGCAGCTAATTCAAATGCAACTATTCATCTGTGTCAATGCATACTATATAGAAGATATTGATTTTTTTGTTTGTTTTTTCTGCTCACAGGTCGCAGTAATTTAAAAATAACACACCAGATGTTCATTTGTCCCTCTTATGATTGCTGTATCCAGCGGAATAAAGTGGATATATTAAGAATTATAACTTTGCCATCTGTTTTATGTTGCTCTTAGAGTGGCTCCTGTAATAGCAGCGGAGAGTTCCCTTTAACATGATCAGGAACGATTGAACCACTCCCCCGTTCAGTTGTCATTACAGCCATGAGAAGGAAACAAGGGATGCAGAGAAATACCCAGTAACATGTTTATCTAATCAAATTTACCTTTACCACCAGCGTAGGCACCGCGTTATCTGCTTGAATGTCATGAGTCAAATCTAGTTTTTCTTTGTCATGTATTTATGAGGACTCATCTGTAGCAAACAGCCATCAGTCTCTTTTAAAGTGACAGATAATTATATATGATGAATTAACCTTTGTCTGTTCAGATAAACACAGGGGGGGAAGATTTACTTTTGGAATATTCTTCAAGACAGATTCCTTTTTTGAACTTGCTGGGTGATGAACCTGATTAACAATTAGCTTTGTCCAATAATAGAGGATTTGCTAAGCTAAGAAAAACAAATCAAAGTTAACTTTCATAAACCAAAATAAAAAAAAAAGTCAGACAAATTACAGCTAATTCTCTGAATTATTGGAACTCATTTCAACATTTTATTTAAAAAAGTACAGCTTATAACGTTCCAACACGGACAACTGTAATCAATGATTTGACTCGTGTTGGTCCACCCGTCCAAGACGAGCATATGAGGGGAAAAAAGTCACTTTCTGCGACTTTTTGGATAAATCAGTCAGAAGATCACAGCTCTGCTGCCGCCGAGGAAGTCCAGGATAAAGTTCTGCTTTTATGAACTTCTGTCTAAGCGGGGGGTTTTCAGCGTTTTCAGTGAATAAAGCTCATAAAGCCGACCCTGTAAGTCACTGTAAAGTCTTCTCTACTTCATTTCTGTGACGTCACAGCGACTAAGTCGACTCAACTTCCTTCATGTTAATCGTGACTTTAGAAAATATGAAATCGTTCAACCCCGGTAGCAGTGTCCGCAAGATTTCTGTCTGCTGGGGGCGGGGAAAAAAAATAACTGGCCATTAAATTTAAAAGATGTTAAAAGCAAAAACATTAAAGTTTATAAAGCGGGAAAACAACTTTCCCCCGCAAGTATTGTCTCCAGACAATCAACTTTGAACCTCGTTGAAGTATGCTGCAAGCCTAATTGACAAAGGAGATAGCAAACATGCTAACGGTAGCACAGCACTACAGCAAAGCCCTCTGCATAAAAACTTTGTCAACAGGAGAAAGATGCTGTGTTTTGAGTTAGGTAAATCTTTTTTTTTTAAGCCTTTAGATGAACATTTCAGGGATGAAAACATTCAGATCGGGAGACGTTACAAACATAATATTACTACTTTTTAACACTTAAAGTGTAAAAACAAGTCTGCACTAAACATTTTGTCTCATTCCCCCGGAAAGAAGAAAATATGAAAGAGCGACTCTGAACACACATGTGCACAAACCCAATTAGAGAAGATTCACACATCCCACACACGGCCCAGACGAGCAAGCAAGCCATAACAGGCCCTCACTCACTCAGCTAACTGCAGCTGCAATTTACACCCCGGCTAAGATTTTCCCACAGCACTGCTGATGTGTACCGCCGAGTGTGAGGGAAGGAGTGAATACACACACACACACACACACACACACACACACACACACACGTACATGACGCGAGGCGCACAAATCCAAGCAGGTACTATTCAGTGTTTGCACTGATGGAGATGTGTGATTGTCTCTGGATATAGACGTGTGCTGAACATGAGTGTGTGTGTGTGTGTGTGTGTGTGTGTGTGTGTGTGTGTGTGTGTGTGTGTGTGTGTGTGCGCGAGTTGCTGATCTGAGCTGTCTGTATCGCTGACTGATGGGGAGAACTCTGAAGAAGCGGGAACGCCAAGAGGTTATGAAACGGTGTCTGGCCAATAGCCTGTGACCAGGTTGCCTTGGCGTCCAATCAAACGTGACCAGCGCTCCCATCAGCTGTCCGTCAAGAGGTCTTCCTCTCAAGGTCGGCTCCTTCCCTCTCTCCCGCCCTCTCCTCTACTCCCCACATCCCCATCAAGCCTCGTCTCTGTCCGCCAGAGCGAGCATCAACAAAAATTGATCTAATTTCTCGCTTAGCATGATCCAATAACAGTGAGCGATATGGAAGCCATGGCCGATTAGGTGTGTTTGGCATCCTGACGACAACATGCCTGAACCCCGCCGGAGGAACCGGAGTACATTCATAAAACGTGCGCGTGAGGCGGAAGGCGGTGCGCTCGTGTGAGCGTGTGGGCGCGCGCACACAAAGGAAGAGAAGCTCCTTCTATCTCCTTCTCCAATCAACGTGATTTCTGCAGCACACAGCTGTCACCATAGAAACCAGGAAGGGCACGGGGGAGAGAGAGAGAAAGAGGATGGCAGGCAGGAAGAAAGAAGGTAGAAAATAAGATTGTGGAAAAAGTAGGTAAGGCAGTGTGTGTGTGTGTGTGTGTGTGTGTGTGTGTGTGTGTGTGTGTGGTGAGTGATGGCAGCCACATGCAGCATCGCCCGGCTAACAGCGAGCCCGGGCAACCCTCTGTAGGCGTGGGTAAGTAAGAATGTGTGCAAAGGCCATCATACAAACATATAGTTAAGAAAATAATCACGTGCATGTGTGAGTGTGTGTGTGTACGCTTTTACAGTTTCTGTCAATAACTCCCTCCTTTGTTTTCCCTTGTCTATACCTTCTTGTTTTTTGGGGGTTTTTTTTTTTTTTTGCAAGACTCTTGACAGACACACAAACCGACCTGACCTTGTGTGTTATCCTGGCTGCTGTGCATTGTTCTATTTGCGGCTCAGAGATCTATTTAGGTAAAAAAAAAAAAAAAAAAATCCAACAGATTCAGCAGAAATCAGGTTTTTTTTTTTTATCTTACAGATACACACATTCAACTACACACAGCCATACAGAGAGAGAGAGGCTGTCTTCTGCTCCAGATGTACAGTCGAGCCTTTTGTAAGAAAAAAGGACTGTGGGTGTGAGAAAGCCAGGAAGAAAAGAAAGACATAGATAGATAGATAGATAGATAGATAGATAGATAGATAGATAGATAGATAGATAGATAGATAGATAGATAGAGTAATGAATAGTTAATGAAGGGCTTGCGGGCAGAACGGTGGAGAAAAGCTATTCTCTCTATCTCTCGTTTTCTCCACTCAGGAGTCTTCTGCAAGTCATCCTGCTTTCCACCAGTCCTCCACTCATCCCTCCTTCATTTCATATCTCTACCTGCTCTTTTTTCTGTGTCAACACTTTGCATTCTGTCTTTGACTTCTTCCTCCTCTGTTTTCATTCATCCCGGTATCTCGCCTCTCCCTCCCGTCTGCCCTCTCTTTTCTTTTTCTTCCCACACCTCTAACCCTGCCGATCCTCACTTTTCTTCCATCCAAAACGCCCGCTGTCCAAACCACCAAAGCCCCCAAACGCACAACGTTTAACCGCAAGCTGGAAACGCAGACCAACAGGCACAACTGTCCTGATAAGAGGACCGAGGCATCGATCAGATCTGTCCTCTGTAGGGCGGCAAAGCGTCTTTAGGATAAGAGACGATGTCCCACTGCTCCTTTTTAAAGAAACCAGACACCAATGCGCAGTAGAGGCTTTGACAAAACAAATAAGTTGAGATTACAGACAGATACACAGGCGACGCACTAAACTGAACTTCTAATTAGGCAAATAATGAAAAGGCCCAAACCAAAAATCTGCGTGGATATTTGCATCATCAAGGTTCATGAAATCACAATCCAACCTCGACAGAGATGTACGTCTGACTGCACCTAACCCTACCGCGTTGTTCCCCGTGTCCAACAGGTTTCACCCAGGCCAAATTAAACGTTTGGCGAACGTCAGGTAGCGTGTTGTACAGAAAATCCCTGGCCACAAACCTGACTTTTACTGGCGAGGTGAAAGCCACAACGTGTTCAACCTCCCTGGGTTTGACCAAAGTCTGTTTTCTCCCAGGTTCATTTGTTTTCTCATCTTTCAGAGGACAAGTTACACGTTAGATCAGGAGCAGAAAAAGTGACTCTAATCGTCGCTCGACAACAGTGAGATCTCCCTGGCCTTCCTGCCTGTCCACCGAAAATCATTCATTGAGGATCCTGTCTCATCCTGGCTTCTCTGCACATTGGCAGCACCAAACGAGGCTGCGAACAAACGGTTTGCTGTGTGAAGCTAATTTCAGAAAGCCTATAGCGTAACCTGAGGAAGCCGATCGGTGCTTTTCATCAGCATACACGCCTCTGATGCGATGAAGAGAGCAGCGCAGCGAGGGACCTACTGCGAACGAGTCCAACTTTCTCTGGACAGGCTGTACAGAGAGACGGTCACCGGCTCATTGACATTCCTAACCGGTTTAAAGGAGAGTGTTCATGACTCTGGAATCATCTTAACACCTCGTTAACGGGACGCATCCAGTGTGGAGCTGGAGCGTGAATGAAAGGATGCTTTAAGCTTAATGTGAGGGTCAGAGTTCTTTTTTTTTTATCTCCGTGTGGATATGTACAGTAGAGAGTGAGGGGTTTAGATTACATGTTGATTTAAAATTAATGAAAACTTTCATTTCACAGTAATAATTGATAAAAATCAGGACAAAGGGAGGATGGGGATTGGTTCAGAGTCGACTTCTCTTTATTTACCTTGGTCGGTACAGTGTGATACTGTAGGGCTGCAGCTAATTTGGTGGTCGATTATCCTGACGATTAATCGATTAATCGGATCCAAACTCGTGACATTCTACAGATTTTTCCATTTACGCACTTATGTCTTTTTTATACAATTTTAGAAGTGGATTAAAAAGAAGCAACTAAGCAACTTAATATTTTTTTAATTAAGAAACAAATTTAATTGTCTAAAATAATGACAATAACAGCATTCCTTTGAAACTAAAACGATGCCACTTGGGGAGTTTTTGGTAAATTTACAGATAAAAGGTTTTTTTTATCTTAAATATATTTAGTACATTTTTGACTTGTATGTTGTTCTGACTGTGCTGTATTTTTTCATCAAATTGGCTTTTTTAGAGTCTGTATTCCAATTAACGATTAATCAATGACAAAAACAGTTGACAATAATCAGTTCACCACAATTAACCCGATTAATCATTTCGACTCTATTGCTTTCTGTTTAATAGAAGTACAGACAGAGTTTAAATAGTAAAGCACTGACATGATGACATATGCTAGGTTGGGAAGCGCTAGCTCCTTCCACTAGTAATTTTTGTGCAACAAGTAAAGTTCAGCTCTTTCAACTTCAACCAGAGCGTATTAAAATAGGATGTAATGTATAAAGGACGAGAAGAAAAGAAGAAGAGGACCAAACAGAGGAAGAGGAGAGATTCAGCCAATAAAGCTGGTGTTAGTGCGGCTGCTGCTAGGAAATGCCAATCCAACAGCATGAAGCAAAGAGTCTCTAGAGCTGCTTACAGTTAGCATAGAAATCAAAACATTTTCTCAGATATATTAGAATGTAGGGCTGAAACGATTCCTCGAGTGATTCAAGTACGTTGATTATTAAAATTCCTCAAGGAAAATGTATCTGCCTCGAACCTTCGTTTAATTACCGTATTTTCCGCACTATAAGTCGCACCTAAAAACCTTCAATTTCCTCAAAAGCCGACAGTGCGCCTTATAATCCGGTGCGCCTTATATATAGGGACCAATATTGAGCCACAACAGGTATAACAACTACGGTAAGCAACTGCCGACTTCATTTTTGCCCGTAGAAGAAGAAGCGCGCGGTGCATGCTGGGATAGTTGTCAGAACGCTGGTTTGTTAATAAAGTTTGACCTATCTACCTACCGACCTGATAATCAGGTCGTCTGCAGGTCATTTAGCACCACGTTCTCCACGAACATACTGTGCGCGAACGGAGAAGAGTGACCATCGTCCGGCCACGCCCTGGCCCAGTCGCGGAAGGCTCTCCTCGCCGACCGGAGTCGGACTGTTTTGTTGACATTCTTTATGTCAACAAAGTGGCTTTAGACATTCATCCGGGGTGCTTCGATTAGGGTTACCAAGGGACCAGTCCCTATACATTTAAAGCCGGGAGAGGGCGGGGGAAGAGAGACAGAGACTGCGGCGGCAGCGTGTCCATTGGTATGTGTTACCCAGAAAGCAGTTGGGCACAATGTCGCAACACCAACACCGTGAGTGAAACAATGACTGGGGCAGCCTACTATGTGAAGTACTCGGGGAGTGTTACAAAGATTTAAAGATTCTTCACTGTCGCGTTAACTCCTGCTAATAGTATTAGCTTCTGTTAGTGGTGTTAGCTTTGGCTAATGGTGTTAATTCTTGCTAATGGCGTTAGCTTCTACTAATGGTGTTAGTTCCTGTTAAATCTTCTAACTTTTGTTAATAGTGTTAGCTCCTGCTAATAGTGTTAGCTTCTGTTAATGGTGTTAGCTTCTGCTAATGGTGTTAGTTCCTATTAATTGAAACTAACCATTAGCAGATAGTATTAGCTCCTACTAGCTCTAGCTAATATAGTAAGTAGCTCACAAGCCAATCATGGCTGTTTATTTCAGCAGATATCTCTTGTGTACCAGCAGATGATAACTTTGAGGCAGTTTGCCTCAACCCAGACATTCATGTCCATAGCGTTAGCCTCCACAACCTCCACTTTCTGTGTTTTGTTCATAAGCTCTAGTCCACTTTAGCATGTCGTCAGCCCAGGTGAAAAAATGTAAACCTGCATCGGGGAAGAACATGGTAAAGGCATACAGTTTTTGAAATAATTGAGTTTTTACGCATCGGGAAATTACAACATATTTAGGCCAATGTGTTCAACTAGTCATGGATCATTTTAAAAAACCGAGTGAAGGAGCGTCCATGGAGAAAAAATGCTCCTACTGTCACAGTGTTGAGATTTTTCACATGCAAAATTTATAAAAATGGGACGGGAAAAAAAACAATCTGGTCTTCATCACATTCTTAAATTATTAAAATGTGATCTCAAATTAAAGTGAGCTACCACAAGTTGGAGGCGGACATTATTTTCTCAACAAAGATGAAGCCAAAAGAAAAGAAATGGGTGAGGAGAAAGTTAGTGCACCTTCACCGTTCCAGTAGGGTGGAAAAGGAAAATTAGCCGCTAGTTGCCGCTAAATAAAACACTTTGTTAATTAATCATTAGCAAGCAGGAGTTTTAGGCAGACGGGGTTAATACATGCCAACATGGAGACACATCAGCAATAATATCTGACAAAGAAACCTTAGAGTGGAAGATTTCAGAAGTCCAACATTTAACAGTAAGAAACATTGTTCATGACGGGTGGGAAACATTTCACTAACTAAGTATTCATATTTGAATAAAATTGGCAGAGAACAATCTTTGTTCTAATCCATACTGAAATATTTGATTTTCTGTGGTTTGTTTTTGTGCTTTAGAGCAACTTAGAAGAAGAAGACGTTGCAACGGTTTGAGATTTATATTCTGTTAAGACTCAAATAAGCTAGAAGGACGGGATGACATGTTGTTTTATAACAAAGACAAGAATTTAACTAAAAACTAAACAACAAAACTGACAAAACTAACTATGATTTTTGTAAAAAAAAAAAAAAAAAAAAAAACCCACAAAATACAGGGGATATGTTTTTTAAAATAAAAAATTTTGTGTTAATTTTAATGCAAAGGGGGGC
>NW_015113127.1:369509-383614 GCF_001443285.1 Poecilia latipinna | reverse complement strand
AAAAAAAAAAAAAAAACTAAAAAAACAAAAAAAATTTTTTGAAAAAAAAAAAAAAAAAAAAAAACGCTCAGAAATCAGTGGATATGATTTTTCAAATCATAAAATTTGTGTTGAATTTAATGGCAGAGCGGCAGTTTCAGGCTCTGTAGTTGTTACATAACAGCTCAGCTCCTCTCTGTCAGCTCAACACATAAACAGCAGCTAGCTTTAGCTTTAGCTGTAGTTCCACGGTGCTACTATATGTCGACACTAATGCTACTGTGTTGATCTTATGTTTATCCTGGTTCCCAGGCAGAACGGCTGTAGCCGCATGCAGACATATTTAGAGACACCATTAATGCCTCCAGACTGAAGAATGATTTGCTGAAATTAGTTCTGCTTTTTATTTTCACATGATTATCTGAACAAAAAATAAAAGTAAAAGCTGTGTATGTGACCTAAAACAGGATGAATGTGTTTTAAAATACTCATAAGTTATTAAATCATTCTGCAAAGGTAAGAATCTCGACAATGATGTTAAAAGATTATCGACAATTATGACAGATGTTTGTGTCTGGATGCTAGAACTCGCTTTTATGCTCAGGTGGGCCTGAAATGGTATCAGATTTTGAAGAGTTTACAGCAAAGAACTGAAATAAATATCTAAAACAAATAATCCATTATTTAAAATGGATTATGATGTTTCTGTAATTAAAAAAAAGAATAAGACCTGGAAAACAGGCAAAAGTGGCAGGTAGTGCAAACTAACCACTTGGTACTGGGCATCAAATGTTTGCAGTCGACTTTTTCTACGATATTTAAATTGAAGCGTCTCTCTAACAAATGGAAATTATTGGCGCTCATTTTAATTCATCATGCAATTAGTCGATTTATTGATTATTGTGACAGGATTATGCTTAGGGTGCAATTACTTCTTCCACACATCACCGGGTTGGTGTGGATCGCTTTTATTCATTAACAAATTGCATTTTATTAATTTTTTTACTCTGGTTATCTTTGTGTGATATTAAAATTTGTTTGATGTTCCTAAAATAAGACAGCTGCCCAGGAAGCCTGTAGGGGCAGCAAATACTTTTTTCCACATCTCTGTGCAGCTTGTGTGCAGCTCTGCACTGGTACAGATCTCACCAGCAGACTGCCTTGCTCAAAAGCAATGAGGATTTGACAGAAATAGTCCTTGCCGGAGTGGCAGCAGAACATGTCACTTTGCTAGCTGCACAAATATCCGGCTCCACTGACTGAACGCCAACCCCCTTAAAGTCTGGCAGAGCAGAGATGGGAACGGAGGAGAATGCCAAAAGATCAAAAAGAAGAAAAAAGTCTCTCCAAGAAAACTGTAAGATGTCTCAGATGAACTGAAACTGTTGCAAACGAGCCACCTTAAAACGCTTTACGTGCAGCTGAGAGACAAACGCTTTCTAATTTGGAATTTGATTCTACGAAAAGATAATCTCTGCTGAGAAAAGAAGAAAAGAAAAAAGAGGAAAAAGCATGAGACAAATCCACCCGGTCAGAAACGAGCACTTTTACTGATGCAGTAAATGGGATGGGTGGTGTGTGCAGTTCATCTGTGTGTGTGTGTGTGTGTGTGTGTGTGTGTGTGTGTGTGTGTGTGTGTGTGTGTGTGTGTGTGTGTGTGTGTTTGTGCGTGCGTGTGCATGTATGTGTTTGTGCGTGCGTGTGCATGTGTGTGTGTGTGTGTGAGCGTGTGTGTGTAGGTGGGGGTTACACTAAAACCTCTCTCATTCACAAACTAAGTCATGTGGTAACATCCCTTTAAGAGGTGTGTGTTGGAGTTTTCCACTAAGTCTGACTGCTGAAATAGATGAGTGCTGATACATTATTCACAGACAACACAACACACACAGTCACACACTCACACATATCCACGGAAACACACTGAATAACTGAAGGACATGAAGCTACACGACTCTGACATCAGGAGGGAGCTGTGTGACAAAGAGGCACGCTAACACACACTCTTCGACAAACGGAGTTGATCATTATGACATCAGGAGTACATAATTGGGCTGAGACGTGGTCTATACATCCACCTGCAGTACACACACACACATGCACCCACACACACATGCATGCAGTCAGGCAGGCAAGGCAGCAGAGTGGAGAATTCCTCTGCCTTCTGTTATTCTGCGTGCATAATTTATAGCAGCCCCAGATCTCTCTGCTAATGACAGCACACTGGGGCATCTGCAGCACAGCAGCAACTGCAACAGCTAACTGGCATTGCTGTGTCTGTATGTGTGTGCGTGTGCATGTGTGCTCTGCTGAGACTAGGACAGTGAGCAAGACGAGAAGAAAAGGGTAACAGAAGAGAGAGCGACACACAGAGGGGATCTGAAATAGACACAGATAATGCAACAAAGAGGCAGAAAGGACGAGGCAGACAAGCGAGGGGAGGCGATGCAGGAATAGACACACACAGTCATGTTTTCATCGCTTGTGGGGACTTCACATTGACTTCCATTAATTTCTACACCCTAACCTTTACCATAATCCTAATCCAAACCCTAACCATCACAGACTTAACCACTAACCCAAAAATAACAATTTCCCTCATGGGGACCAAGAAAATGTCCCCACAAGGAGCAACGGTCCCCATAACCCCACATTGTAGAGATAGGTTCCCATAAAGATATAAAACCTGGTACACACACACACACAAACACTCGCACTCATCAAGTCATAGATCAAACCAGCGAGTCTCTCATGCAGGTTTATGCCAGCATGTCAAACTGAAGTGAAACGCGACGCTGTTGGCCACGATTTCAGATGCCACCAGAAATTAGCCGGTGACCAGGAATCAAGAGAACTTTCAGTTCGATATGAAACAAGCTAGTCAGAAACACAAAACCCCCAATCTTTTTCCAGTTTATGAACACGCCTTGCTAAGTGAGATCAGGTCTGACCGATAGCAACACTCTCCGGTGTGGCGGCTAGTTCTCAGAGAGAAAGAATCAAAGTTAGCCATTTCCATCGTCAGTGGGAGATTTCCAAACAAAGTCAGAGGAACGGATTGGAAGGAAGCTTTACACTTAGCCAGGCTAACTGTAGAAGAGCTAGCTAGCTTTTGTTATACCCCCTTCAACCTCTGTTTGCCGTGGATATTGCTTTCTCATCTCCCTCCAGTTCTTCATCTGGACTTTCTCACAATGACTTGGATTCCTCCAGTAGAACTCCAGTAGAGAAATTGTGAATGATGTTTTAGAACTGTAGTCTGTGGTTTTAGCAATGGCAGCAGAGGAAGTAAACAAAGCAGTCCAGTTCCCCACGCCTCCAAATATCAGTGATGTTTGATACCAGTAACATCCTTTTTGAAACAATACTGAGTAAAATTCAAGCTGATACTGATTCGATTCAAAGTCTTTGTGCAAAAATACCTAATGTTCCTCGTAAATCGTTAAAAAAAGTGGTGTAGTTCAAATTTGGGCTTCATGAAGAACATAAGACATCGCTTTTTAACTTTGCTTATGCAAGACCAGCCTTATTTTTAAGGTTACGTTTAGTAAATCTCCATCATTGTCAAACTGGATACTTAACTAGTGTGCACACTGACAATAAGACTAAATTAATCATATAAATGTAAAACAATTGCACCTGAACTACACAGACATGATAAAAAAAAACTGATAAAAGAAAAAGTGATATTTTCTTGAGGGAAACACTCATCAGTGAAGAAGAGAAAGAAATATCTATTTTAGCTGCAGGCTCATTTCCTGGATTGCAAAAAGAAAGAGAGGAAAAAAAGCTTTGAATGAAAAAAGTAACAGAAGGGATTAGTTCTGTAAGTTAAGAGCAAAGGATCAAAAACATTGAAAAGAAATGGTTGGATTATAAAAGACAGCCATAAACTTTAAACCTCGCTTAAAGGTTATACATTTGGGCTCAGGGAAGTGTTCAGATTCCTTGAGCTTTCCTGCGTTTTGTAACGTCACAAACTAACATATTTTATTGAAGGGGAGACCAACTCACTGGTGCACAACTCCATTAAGAGGAAAAGAAGACACAGTTTACAGTATTTTAAGACCTTCCAGCAGGACAATAACGCTAAATCTACATTGAAATAGCTCAGGTCAAAACATATTCATATGTTCATTCGTCCGGAGATCTGCCAGAACTTGGAAACTGGTTTTCAAAGATGCTTCTCATCTAATCTGACAAAACTTCAGGTGATTTACAAAGAAAAACTGGACAAAATTTTAATCTCTAGACGTGCAAAGATTTTATAAACTTTACCCAAAAGACCTCCAGCTATAACAGCAATGGTAGGGCAGCTGAATATGAATACCAGTTCGTCTTAGATTTTTAAATGTAGGGAGGGGGGGGAAGAGAAAATACTCAGAATTCTGCAAAACCAATAATTTTGGTCTATAACATGAAATCTTGAATGCTGCAGAAACACCATTAGTAGGAGCTAACACTGTTACCAGAAACTGGCACCATCAGAAGGAGCTAGCACGAAATCAAAACAAATGTAGCTGATAGCGAAAATTCAACCTGGAAGACTCCATCACCTCCGTTCGCCCATTGGCGTTATGCTCATCTCCGACCTCAGCTCTGGACCTCACCCGGCGTGTCCAATCATCAATCAAGCTCTGCATAAAAGGATCCACACCAAAGTCATCAGCCGCTTCCCAGCTGCGTTCAACCCACCACCGCCCCTTCTCCACCCACATCCTTCAGCTCTGCAGGATGGCACCCTTTCCAGACCTCCACCACCAGTGTCGGGCCCTGGGGGGGAGAGCATCCCTAATCGGTTATCGGGATGTTCATCGAGTTCACATCAAATCTCAGCTCAGATCAGCTGCCGGGGCCCGAGCGCCAAAGAACTGTTATTCATTGCTGTCATTAAATCTTTTAATTGTTCCTTTTTCTTCGTCTGAGTCTTTCCAGATTGAAATAGTTCAATTATATTTATATGTATAGCTACATAGGTTATTAATACTGATTTTAAAAAACTACCTAATATAAGTCATAATATGAGAAAAATGTCCCTTATCTGTTGCTTTGACAGCTAGCAAACCAACACTTGTTGAATTCAACAACTGCTGGTACCTAACTCTTGCTAACCCAAACCTTTCCAACTGTTGGGTAATCAAAACACAGACCAGTCATTAAAATATAAATCTATTTTTATCAGATAAACAAAACATTTTTCCCCTATTATAAGTCATAATATAAGTTCCACTGGCAGATGATTTCACTTATAGCTAGAACATTTTCATCAACATTAAGAAAGTCTTATTAACTTAAACCAAGCTCCGGTTTCTTGCTGAAAAAAAGTCAGTTGATTAAGTTTCATCCTATTTCAAGTGTGCTAAGATGTTTACACTACAAAACTGGACCAAAAATACTTGGTAAGAATTTCTGTTTTTGCAGTGAGTGGATATTAAAACCCCACAGTCATACATGGATCAGGACGTCTCATTTCAGAATAAATTGGACCAACAGTGCATACTGTGAACGTGTTGAGACGAATCCATGAAACACACACACACACACACATACAGTAGTTTCACCCCTGACCTCTGCGTCTTCAGCCTTGACGGGGTACCAAAGGCCTCGCTATGAGTGAAAGTTACTGCCGCACGTCTTTGTAGTTTTAAAGCTAAAGACCCCTCTGCCCGTCTCCTTCCTCTGCTCCATGCTTTGAGTGACTGACAGAAGGGCAGGCAGAAGCTGAACCACACACTCTAGCTACAGTCAGCTACAGCAGGACGAGAGAGAACGAGAGAGAGAGGGAGGGAGGTACGCAGCTTTAGATACGGCATCAGTGACAGGAGCATGTTTGGGCATCAGATAAAGCTATTTTAGGAACAAACTGTCAATGCATCTGAAATGGCACGCCGGCAGCCGTGATCAGAGGAGACCTACATTGCGCTCGGGATGTCAGGGATTGTTTTGTACTTTCAGAAGCCAGCGTTTTAGTTTTAGCTTAGCATTCGCTGGATTAGAGAGAAAAGAAGTCAATTGCAGCAGAGCTCCGTGATCATCCGTACTGTAGCGAGAAAATCACTTCAGCTCAAGATCATTTACCAACATTTCCAAAGCACTGTTAGGAATAAGCAGAAGGCAGAGATCTGCAAATCATTTCAGCTTTTCTTTTCTTTTTTTTTTTCTTTTTTGTTGAGCTTGAAGGTAGAACAAACTCTAAATACCCACAGCTGATGTTCTTTTAAAGAAGTGCTGACTTTGAATTGGCTGTGCTTACCAGCATTTACTGCCGAGCTGCATCACACCCGTAGCTGTAAAAACATTTCTGTTGAGGTTTGGACAGAGCTGATCGACTTTGCTACATTTCAGGGCCTGGTATTCATGGCGGGATTGTGGTTGTTGCGCATTACGTAAAAGATTCCTGCAAAATCTAGTTTCTGTACTACGGGAAACACAATACAGCAACAGCAACATGTAAAAATGTGAACTAAAACGAAGGCCTAGCATATCTGGACGTCTGGGGAAAAAAATACAATTTTATGCGTTTTGGCCTTTCATCGCTATGAAATGATCATTTATAAAAACTCTGACCACAGTGAAGATTTGATAAAACTGTATTTGTGTTTGCGTGTGCACATGGGAAAACAGAGATTTGCGGTCCCACGCATTACAGCATGTGACAAATATTGCGCCCAAATATCCACATACTTGACAAAATTCCCAGTCGACAAACTTTCATGCTTTATTAACTTTATATTCTAACACGCTATTTAAAAGTACTTCAACCTATATATCTGTTCACATGAATGAACTTCCTGGCGCCATGTTTTATTCCCAACAGGAAGTCATGGCTGTTTTGAAGCCATCTGATTGGCTGGCAAATTTTAGCTTTATGCTACACTGCCCCCTATGGGTGTGGCATGTTTAAGACAACACTCAGGGGCAGATTTGTGCGAGTTCATGTGGATAAAAACTTTTCTGAATCCGACCTCGTGTGTACAGTGTTTTTTTTTTTTTTTTAAAGATGTGGTTGACTACATTAGTTTTTATCCATTTTATGTGAGGATAATAAGGTTCTCCTCATTTTAAAGTACCACCTCTCTCTGTTGCATCATTATATCTTTTGCTAGCAAATCAACAACTGTTGGACAACGCTTTCAGCTGTTAGGTAGTGGAAACATGGACCACTCGTCAAAATATGAATTTATTTTTCTGTCAGCTGAAGGTATCTGCTCCCGAAAAACTCCAGAAGAACCAGTGCTGTTGCCAATGACGTTTGTAAAAAATGAAATAATAAAACTTTCCAAACTTAATTGATTATACAGTGTGTGATAAAGTAATATTTGTTTTAATTTTCAAAAGTATTAATTTAGCATTATCACCAATTTTTTATTATTTCCAATCCTACTGGGCTTTTTTTTAAGTTACCTTTTTTATTTAAATATTTCTTTTTTCCTCATTTTTTTCATTTTCTGTTTTTAAGTTGTTTTACTGTCATTTTTTTAAAAATCACACAGTATTATCTTTTTGCTACTTTTTCCTTTGTACATTTATTTACATGTTTCTTTTCCTCATATTTTCTTTCTTTCCTCTGACTCTTTGCAGGAGGTAAAGTGAGAAAGGAGGAAGGAGACGGTAAGGAAGCCCGGTGGGATGCCGAGACAGCTTCCCTCCTATTGGTCAACATCAAAAGGAGTTGGGAAAGTTCTTATGTTTATTTTCCATATGCAGTGTTTGTCAGATGAATTAATTACTTTATTAAGCCATTTATTTATTTGGATTTTTAGTGCCTATTTTGACAGGATCAGTCCTCCGTAGGAACAAAGGAGGCACTAAAAACTGGCTCATTTATTGGAGAGACAATTATTCTGGAAAGAAATGAAGCAGAGACGGAGGAAAAAGAGAGGGGGGAGGTACCCAAAAAGTCGGGGGAAGAGGCAACAAATCAGAGCGATGGAAATAGTTTAGATCGTCTCTGACTTTAACTCAGCACAGACAGACGTCATGGACACAACTGAGGATTTTATTTCAACAAAAAGTTGTTGCAACGGAGAGAGAGAAGGACAAGAACAAGGGAAAGAATTAGAGCTAATAGTTAAGACAATATAAAAGAAGATCAGTTAATGTTTTTCTCAGGTAATGTGAGAATGTGACAAGATAGCTAATAATAATAGCAGTAATTCAATCTATTCCTGAAAGTTTTCCATGCTGATAAATATGTTTGGCCTTTAACTCCTGTGGTTTTACCCTGTATGTGATCTAGATGCAGAAATCCTCAAATTGTTTTACAGTTACAGGTTTGGGCATTTATTGTATAATTTATTGCAAAAAAAAAAAAAAGAGAAAAGTCCTATCAAGACAAGACATTTTGATTTATCGTTATCATGGCAAATTTGAGTTACTGATGGGAAATAAAAAGTCTGATCGGAAATGTTATTCTTGCTATTTTCTCCACTTTTGTTCTACAAAAGTGTCGATAAATATCATTAAATAAAAAAAATATATGATTAAACGCAGATACAAATCACACTTTTTGAAATGAGTGGCATCATAAGAAGCCTGTTTTTAATGTTTTTCAAGAACAATATTTCTTATCTAAGACTGGTTGAGCACTAACTGTGCTAAAAAGTTGTCTATAACCAGCCTGTTTGGACAGATATAAACAAGCTATTGAACTTTTGTCAGAGCCAAGAAGCTTAACTGTGATCTAATTAGCACTTTGTTCCAGTTAAAGTACAACAGAGTTGAACAAACTCCACATGTTTCCGTTTGTGACGGTAGGACGGAAAAGGTTTTCTCTGGCATTTCTCTCTACAAAGTGGTTGCCATACGGGTCGTTATGGAGATTTGGTGAACCCAAGATGGCAGTTCTCTTACGATGGCCTTTGGATTGTTTTCCCAGGCTTAACATCCTGCTAATTCTGCAAGGGGGCAAATATAAGCACAGGTCCTCTTCACACAGGTCCATGGGTGACCATGGCGTTGACCATGAGTTGTTAAAGTGAGTTTTGACATCCTTACTTTTCATGCAGCTTTGCTCAAAATCTGCAAGTCTTGTTGAAACTCCTATGCGCACATACATCTTTGTAAATGAACATATAGTTTGTGGTGTTGAGCTTTTCTACCTCACTAAATTTACGTCTGACACAGGCTCCTATGTATGGAACACCAAGAAGACCAAAAAGCAAGCAAAGTACGTAACAGAACCACAGCACGAGCGAATGATAGACAGATCGCTCTCATCCAATTAGGGTAGTTCTATGATGGAAAAAAATCCCCAGTCACAACCAACAAGTCATAATATTCCAGGAAGTGACCGATATTACAAAACAAAACTGGGGAACTTAAGAAAAACACACTTGAATTTTGATCTCTAATTAGGTGTAGTCAAAGTGGCAGCATAGTGTAAAATTGTTAATCTCTCGTGGCAACCATTCAGCTGTGCAGAACGCCTGTGTGGACTGAGCGCCACCTCCATGGACAAAGCTCCTCCTCAGAGTTTCACAGAGCCGCCTCCCTTACGACCCCCCACTAGGCTCCTACAGACTAGCCAGCAGGGATTAGCAAACACCTGGCGGAACTGCACACCTGCTAAAGTCACTATACGAGCTACTTCTGGTAAAACGATGTTAAAGGGTTAACAGAGGAGCTATGTTTTGATGACTTCCTGAAAGCAGATGTTTCAAGAAGAGCAGGAGCTTCTTAAAGAGACAGAGACTAAATTACAAAGTAAAAATTTGTATGTATTTGGCAACTTGATTGTGCTGCAAAATGGCATTATGTGCCTGGAAAACACATAATTCTGCCACTTAAAGTATTCATGACTGCTTTATGTAGTTCAGGTAGCATTCCTATATTTTTTAAGCTACTATATGATGTGATACCCAATCACAACCCCTTTCCAATTCGCTCACATCCCCTGCACTTTTGAAAACCTAAAAGTGTGGCTAAAAGCATCGTGTCATATATATGCACATTAAGAAGTTCTCGGATCAAGTTTAAAAGTAAAGCGAAACTTAATAGGTGCGCCAATAACCTTAATCTTTAGCTGAGATTTTATTGTTTACACATGTATGATTTCATTTACTGTCCAGCAACCTAGAAGCACTTTAATATAGAAGGTAAAATAAAAAACCCCAAGTTGCAGCGATGCCACTTGTTGCCACTCCGGATGGTGATAAAGTCACTAATTCACTATGTGAATGCTTCTTCATGTGAGTGTGTATGTTACTCCTGTGGTGAAAAACATGCATTATTCACAAAGCCAAGCTGCAGGGACTCTCTCACACAGGGCAAAAAAAAAAAAAAAAAGAGGCAAAGCTGAAGCTAACATCTGCTGAGTAGAGCTCCTCTCCTGAACTTCTGCCTCCTTTACGAAAATATATTTAGACTGACGACAACAGCGACTGTCAAAACGGATTAAAGGCTTGATAATTTTAGCAGGTCGCCGATGTAAAAATAGCAGGAGGAACTGTCATTTCAAACACTCGCTGAATCCTTTGTTTAGACATCTGAGTGAGCTTTTCTGGAGGAATTACTGCCTCCAGACAGCAGCCTTGTTTATTCTGGATGCTAAATATAGAGAATATAAAGCTTTTTTTTTTAACTGCGTGGTGTCAGCTGTTTTCATCCCAACTGTGCTTTTAACAAACACACTTTTTTATTTGAGCTAATCAGCTGACCCCCGTACGTAAAAAAAGGAGAGATTTGAGAAGAACTGAGTCCATTTCCCCTCACAAATTTCTTGTTTTAACATAAACTCCTGCTACACTGTTACATACTGGGGAGTTTCTTATAAATATTTAATTACGAGACATTATGTACAACAGCTTCTGTGATGTAAAGGGTAATAAACAAAGGCACGTTTGTTTAATTTTTACACGACAAGTTGCCTCCACCAACACGCCGCCGTCGCTACGAGCTCAACACTCTGGAGGATTTGCACCATTTTAGCTCCAAATCTGACAGCAGCCGCTGCAACGAAAGGGCAAGCCGTGTAAAAGTTACAGAAGGAGGTTAAGGCGTCCGTCGCGTGATTCTGGCACACTTGGTCCAACTCTGACACACGGCGTCTCCCCACGCACTACAGACAAGGGAACCGAAACTGGAAACTACAACTTTGCTCGGCGCGTTCCGTCGCTTATTTCTCACTCATTCGGACAAAAAACAAACAAACAAAAATAAAATAAAATCTGGAGTTTGTGGAGGTTTCGGGTGTTCAGCGTCTCTGCTCTCCCCCCACCCCTCCTCCTCCCCGCTTGTGCGGACCAGACGCCAGGCATCCACAGATCGCCTTACATCACCGTGGCACCTCCGCCGGCCTGTGGGTGCACGGCAGGTATAAAAGGGGGTGTGTGTGTTGAGGTTGAGGTCGAGGAGAAGCGGTGGGTGGGTGGTGGTGGTGTGAGTGTGTATGGTGGTGGTGGTGGGGTGGGGGGAGGGAGTTCAACTTACCGCAGTCCTCGCACAGCACTCTCTCCACATTCTTCTTCAGTTCCGGCTCGCTGGCGTCCACGGGGGCGTAGGACGCCTTGAACACCAGGGGCTCGGCGGTCGGGTCCATGAAAAAGATGTACCTGTGGTCCTTCTCCACCGTGGTGCAGGGTGCCTCGGAGCCGAAGTCCCCGACGGTCACGAGCTGCTCCCTCTCGAGGCCGCCGCTGTTGACGGGCCACACATCCAGCACTCTGACATTCACGCTGTAGGGCTCGCTGGCGGAGACGTTCTCCGGGGAGGAGCGCACCTCGCCCTCGATGACCACGGCCGATCGGTACGCCTGGTCCTGGAGGGAGTTGAGACTCGGGGCGTAGCAGGCGAAGGAGACCCCGATGACCAGCATGGAGAGATGCACCGGATCCAGCCTCATGCCGTCAGCCTGTGCTGTGCTGCAGTGCTGCTGGGCGGCGGAGCGAGCTGGAGGAGAGAGACGGCGGCGGCGGCGGCAGCGAACGGGCTCCGGCAGGGCAGGCGGGGCAGAGCGGCAGACGTCGTGGAAGTGTCCATGCCATCTGGGTCTGCCTCTGCTTTCCCCATACGGATGCTGCTTGGCGTCGGATGGGGGGGTGATGATACGGCGAGCCTAGGAACCGGAAACGGCCCGCTTCTGCATGCTTAAAAATGTGATTGCTGCATTCTCCTTCACCGACCACCCTCCCCTTCTTATCTCTCCCGGTTTTTTCCCCCCCCCTTCCTGAAAGGCAAAACAAGACTCGTAAATTAGCCTCCTCTATGAGATCCAGGACTTGAAACCTCTCTCCCTCTTTCTCTCTCTGTGCTTCTCTCTCTCTCTCTCTTTCTCTCTGCCTTTCTCTTCAGCTAATAGGCTAGCATCGCATGGGTGGGCGCATTGCCTCTCTTGCGCGTACAGGGGGAATCACAAGGAATGATGCGCACTCCACGCACACGCACCTAAAAATAAAAAAAAAATAAAATAAATAAAAATAAAACCCTGTAATCCCGCGTCTTTTCGCTCTTAAAGAGTTCCGCTGGTCCAAAAACAAGCTAAAAGAAAAAGTAAATAAAAATAAGTTTTAAAAAAATTTTAAAAAGAGGAGGGGAGGGGGAGGGGGGGACAGACGGACAGGATGAGATAGCAGCAGTTATCCGGTGAGGCGCTGCAACAGTAGCGCGCACCCTCCATCCGCGTCCCCTGCGCCCCTCATCAAACGCGAGCGGCTGACGTGAGCAAACATCACCTGCCCTGTCACCGGCGTCGGACCGCCACGTCCTGCGCAAACAGCCTGACAACCCGGGCGAAACCCCAGGCCCTCCGCCACCACGGACCCCGCCGGCGTGCGACCGTGCCCCCCGTTGTGGATCTCAGGGTATACGGCGGAGGGCGCGCGCAACAGACGCGCTCACACACACACACACACACACGCACGCACGCACGCACGCGCTGCGGATGGATGACTAACGCTGCGAAACTCTCTCAATGGATCCCCCGATGTGTGCGGAGGGGCTTCAGGACTTCATCTTTACGTTCCCGTCAGAAACACTCAAGCCCCCTCCATCTCTCTCTCTCTCTCTATCTCTCCCTCTCTCTCTCTCTCTACAAGATGAGCACGCCCAGAAATACGCGAGTCACTGCAGTTCACTCCTTCAACAGGACTGGATGGCAACAGCAACAGCTGTCACTGTCTGCGGCTGTGAAGCGTTTCCGCTCCGCACGTGCCTCTAATAAAACCCCCACTTTTCCAGCCAATCAGAAGTGGTTTGTTTTTCCGAATTCATAAGGCTTGTTGTAAAGTTGACCTCAAGTACAGGCCTCTCATTTCCCCCCGTCATTGAAATATGCGGATCTCAACCAGAACATTGTCAAAGATCATTTATTTTAATAATTCTATACGAAAAGTGAATCTTACAGTCATGGTCACTGGATTGAGATTGAGATAGTACAAGCGTTTGGATCTTTTTTCTTTTTTGTTAAAATAAATAAATCTGATTGTGTCTTAGGTTTAATAAGTTCTGTATCCAAAAATGGGCTTGGAAAGTTGAGTGGAGGGAAAAGGTTTGGCTAAAAAGAAGTGTGCAGGTATGGGTTAAAGCAGCATCACCAATGGTGTCAATGCAAGTCTTTGTCTATATTCTGCTAATGTAAAAATAATAATAATAATAATAAAAAAACAATAAAATAAAATAAAGAAATAATATGAAAAACACAATTTTGTAATTGCAGTGTTTCTGTTAATTCAATTAAAATCTCAGTCTTGTTCAGGCAATAAGTCATTAAAATCATGTCAGCTACGGTTGTAAACGGATACATGAGATATGTTCATATTTCAGCCACAGCGTTCATCATCTATCAGCCAATCAGAGGAGACGTCGGTGACAAGCCCCGCCTACTTGAGAAACTACTTCGTCTTTTCCCGCCAGCAGTGACGTCCGGCTGTCGATCACGTGATTCATGAGATGCGGGAAAAAATGTTTCCGTTGTAGTTTTACGAAATACATCTATTTCGGTATGACCGAAAAAAACACCTTATCCAGCGCAATTTTGAGTAAATGTGCTTTTATTTTAAATTATACTTTTCTGATTTTTCCTAAACTGTAAACCATTGTCATCCAAATCAACATAAACAAATGCTCGACGTGTTCAGTGTCCTCAGTGTGTGTTCAAGCCGTAGGAGTTTCACTATTTCAGCTGAAATCAA
>NW_015113127.1:366119-366381 GCF_001443285.1 Poecilia latipinna | reverse complement strand
ATTTCAGCTGAAATCAATAAACGTTTTATTGACACTCTGATGTGATGCGTCGCTGTTTTAGATCAGCGTCCAAATCTGATTTCTAAATAAAGTAAAAAAAAAAAAAAGGAACATTTCTAATAAGGTAGAAAGAAGGTTGTTATTTTGTGAAAGTTAGAAAAAAAAAACTTTTTTGTAAGATAAAATCTTTTCTGATATGAACCCCAAATTACAATACATATCATGGTTTAAAAATAATATTGTGATTATCTTCTACCCAAGT